>NC_142621.1:41492348-41795378 GCF_059453375.1 Lepisosteus platostomus
GATTATGCTGAGCTCTAGAATTAAATTCAGAGACCTAAAATAATTTTACAGAGAAAGGGAGATGCATTTTTTATTGCACAAAATGCATTTTTTAATCTCAAAGCAGTAGAGAGTTTTTCCTTTTTTACATTTGGAATTGTCAGTCCTTTTGCCAATCCAGTTTTTTTTTACCTCTGTGGTTTGGACTTGCTGGCTGTTAATCAATTCAGTTTATTAGTTTGTTCTCAGTATCTCAGGAGAGGTAAGGACTGTGTAGTGTGTACTCTTTTCCTTTTAAAACACACACTGTCTGAGCCACCTGCTCTTTTTTGCTGTTGGTTTCCCTTAGTACCGTCAGTGAAGATGGCATCAACTGGAGACATAATCCAGCTGTTTGCGAGGTTGGTGTGTTGCTTTTAAGATTGATACTGTATAGGGTATCAGACACCAAGGCTAAAACATCTGTTTTGATTTAAAAATAGAAGGGCAGTAAAATGAGTATGCCATTGATTCCATTGCTAAATTAAATAGATAAAAGCAGAGAAGGAAGAAACATAATGCAAAATATGGATTTCTCAGTGTATTCTGTTCTCTGAAGCCGTGTTTTTAATAATACAGACAGATCAAAGTGCAGAGTGACCCAGAAAAAAAAGGTTTTGCTTCAGTAGCTTTTCAGAATGTTCCCAATTTTGTTTTTTTATACAAATGGAATTTTTTTCCCCAATTTCATCAGTAGTAACTATTTTGAAACATCTTCAAATCACATTGCATGGAGTGCAAAATGTGCAGATAAATGCTACCTGCTTGAAACTATTTAGATTTTTTTCTCATGTAGCAGAACTGGTTAAGGAGTATAAAATATACAGTATTCCTTAACAGATTATACATTGTGCTGACTTTCCCTTGAACAGTTATTTCAAAGTATGAGTTATTTCAAATAACTCATAAGTTATTATTTTGTGGTTTAATTTGTATCTTAGAACTTATTTCCTCACAGTAAGGTTTTTGTACTATCATGAGGTACAGTAGTTTTGGTACAAATGGAAAACCATATCACCAGCATACCCGACCTTTAAAAAAATAGAAAATAAACTTCAGAATTATTTCTTACCATTATTATTTCTACTTTTTTAAAGGAGTTACTTTGGTATTTTATAGGTTTTATTAAGTCAGTGCATGGACAACCGTACCATATGAACCTATTACTGGCATCTGAATAAACAGCATGTTGTCTCAAAGTATTTTTGTCAGCGAGCACTTTCCCCTCATTGTTCATTCAATGTTATGGGTAATTCCCCCAAAAATTGAGGTTTACCACTTTACAGATTGACAGGTGAGAGGTATTCTCTTTGTGACCTTTTCTCACCCATCAAAGACTAAAGAAATATATCTTGAATATCCTGGCTAGAAAATTCAGGTGCAAGTGGACTCACTGTTCTGTCAAATCTGTAAGTGAAACAAAGATGTGAGAGACTGGCAAGATTCTCTTTACTTTAAGGTTCAAGTTCAACCCTCCAAATTTCACAGGTCATTTGGAGAGAAGAGCTAAATGTTATATAAACGATTGCTTTGAAATAGACAAAAGCTTGTGCTTTATTTGCAAAAGAACATTAAGGTTAACTGCATAGTAATATCAATTTCTTCACAATCATTTTACAGGTGCTTCAGTGTAGCAATCAGTATTCCATTTTTTTTTCAGTGGAAAAGAAAGACAGTTCAGCCTGTCCTGGGCTGGAAGCTATTTTAACCCATTGTGTTTTTGTGCAGTACTCAGTCCTGGGTTTTAAAGTACCTCTAATGGAGTCATTTTTTCCTCCCTCATTTTATGTGACTGTTTCAGTCAATGTCTTTTTCATGACTAGTGCCTCGTCAGAGCACTTTATGATGAGTCATAATTCAATTCAGGGAATGGGAAAAGTACAGTAAAGCAGTAATACAAAAAAGCAAAGTGAAGTAACAATTTTAAAAACAATTTTTATCAAGTTAACAAATCACTGATGAAGCACTCAATTCAAACCTCTCCAAATGTCAAGCGCCTAGGTGAAGGTTATTAGCAGTTAAGGCACTGAAAGCCTTAAAATAGTAAAATAGAGGGGAACATGTAAAAATGGAGAACTCAACCCTGTTAAGAGGGAACAGATTGGGGGGATTGGCAGGAAAAGCATATAAATGTTGAAGTTTTGATATTTTAATTCCAGGAGCATGCATTTAAGATTGAAGATTAATAAAAATAGGCCCATATATGTAAGTGGTACACAGTTATTTTTTGAAAATATGAATGCTGATAAGCACCTTCTTAGAACAACATCAATTAAATTGGTAGGTTAAAAAATTGCACTATTTGAACCAAACCCTTATTGTATTGATTGAATTTGATGGAGCAAGAGATTAGCTTTACTGAGACAGTACGTTGTAACATTCTCTGGGAAATGAAGGGACGATATCAATCTTTTCATTCTATTTTCAATCTTGGGTAGAAACTGTTTTATCGCCTAAGAGCCTGATTGCTGACTGAGACTGAGACTAGGCAGATTGGGTTTCTTATGCATGCACAGGGGATATAGCTATATGGTGGTACATATGATTTCATGATTCACTGCTGTGTGTATTGATATCACTGTTAGCAAGGGGTCTTTAGTGTCCCCTAGCAACCATAGTCAGGTGCAAAGCAGTGGTGATGGCTGTTTGAAATGTAAACATTGCATAAAACAGCTTGTGGGGCCTGTGTTTATTTGAACAAAGCATTGATATGGATAAACAGTTATTACTCTCTTTGGCTAACGTTGTCACTTGAAGGAAATGGTTTTAAAAAAAGCTCACCATATGCTTCCGGTCTGCATGCGAATTCTAAAAGCTCTTAAGTCCTTTTTTTTATTGTTCACTTTTCAGTATTGATGTCAGAGCCTGGCAATCACTGGAACATTGCAGAGAAGGTTCACTTTTGTTTCATCTGGAACTTATCCAATCATCCATTTGGGTTTTAGATTATCTTTTTTAACGGAGTTATTGGCTTTGCACATCATGCAAAACAGTATGGTCACTGAAAATAGTTATAAAAAAAGGAAAGAAAAAACATAGCAGACCAATAAAAAGGTGTGATTTAAAAGACACACAGAGCATGAGTCTGCATATAAAATATAGCATATATTTGTGTCTCTTCATATGTCTGTGCAGTGGTCAAATGGAAATGAAGTCATAGAATGCAAAGAATACTGAAAATAAAGAAATCTTTGCTTGGTGAAACATTCCCATATAAATATAAAATATGAATGAGAGAAATAACTGTGTTTTAACAATATTTAATGATTATTTCTATTTTTTAATGAATGAAATATATTTTTACTGACAAAGATACACATTCAGAGATTCCCATTATTTGATTCCAGCTATTCAGAGATTCCAGTTACAGCAAATCACAGAGAATAATTGTTTTTTTTTGCTTCCTGAGGTATTGGTGAACGCACTGGCCTGGCACTCAAATTGCTCTAAAAAGATATACGTTTGATGATTCTTTTTGAATTCTGAGAGTAAAGTCTGTAGGTAAAATAACTGGGGTTTTAGGAGTTCATTATTAGAAAGCAGTGTGCAGTATGATGACACGATTACAGGGAACATTTTCCTTGGTTTTCTCTTATGTCAACCCAGTAAATTCTGAGGGTAAAAGAAATGTCCTACACTAACAGCCTAAAAGAATTATTCTTTTAACCTTAGCAGTGAAGGGTACCTGTATTATAGTATTCAAAATCCTCAAAGGTATTGACAAAATCCTCCTAAGGGATTTGTTTTCATCTACAGTGAAAAATGAACCAGATTACACAAATGGAAACTAAAGAGAAGTACATTTGAAACTCAGAACAGGGACTATTTCTTCACACAAGGTTTGTGGGTTTTGAAGAAGCTACTCAGCCTTGGCATTGAAACTAATTGATCCAATGATTTCATCCAGGCATTTCTTGAAAGGAGCCATGTGGAACAACAGCATGGCTGGGCAGCTTGTTCAACACTCCTATCACCCTTTGGTTTTTCCTTCTAATAGAACCTTTCCAAAACGTTGTTTTCCAATTTATTTGTCTCACAGTTGGCCTTTCTGACTCTAATACGAACGTACTCCTAGTCATTCCATGGCCTAAAAGGGAAAAGGTGGAAATACTTATCATCTAAAGATTTGATTAACATCACTCTGCATTTCAAGATGAGATGTAAGAGCCTTCCCTGCTAAAAAATCAATGATGTTAATAGCTCCCCATTGAGCTGTAAATGTAACCATAGGAATAAACCTTTGCCATATTAAGGAATGTGAATTACAGTGCAACTTGCACACATGAACCCTTTAATAATGTTGTTTGCCCTTTTTATCGAATACAGTTTCAATATATTTGTAGCTATTGTATCATGAAGCCAGAAGACTTGCAGAAGTCACTGAACTGTCCCATAATCGAATGTATTTTCATATTAGATTTTGATGCTTTGCTATTTTTATTTAACATTCCATACACGTATGAATGTAGACGGAAGCAAAACCTGTGCCCTTTCATACTTTTTATCAGTTCTTGAAACGTCAGTAAAATACGTTACATTTATCATTTATTTTTTTGTTCTGTATAAGGGCTAATATGCAATGCATAGGCATCATTAAGGAAAATAAATGGTGAGAAAGCAGTAATATCATCCTAGACAGAGGATATGTTTGTCCACTGTTCATGGTACCAGTATCCTCCAACTGACCCCAGTCATTTGTGGGTTAAATGGAATTTTCTAGGCCTGTTATGACTCTCAAAGAAATGTAACTACTAGAATAAACCTGTTGTTTTCTCTGTGTTTTTGTTTAAAATTCTACTAATGAGTTTTAATTAACTGTGATTCTGATAGATTATGTTTTGTTACTATTTATATGCTTACTTTAAAAGACTGAAATGTAATGCTCTGTGAAAGAAAGATGCAGTATAAAATACTGGAACAGAAGTTGGGATCTTGGTTCATTTTATCTTCACATGAATGAGTTTGACTTGAGAACACTGTACAAAGGTCAGATATTGATGCAATTGTGATTATGTTTAAAAGGAAAACTCAGCAAAGCGTGGAGTGCAGGCCGTCAGATAATTATTGTAATAAAAATAGGCTGTCTGGGAACAGATTTACTAGGATCTTTTCACAACATTTCAGTCTATGAAAACCGAGCTACTAAGCTTAATAGATTGTGAATACCAATTAAGATCATGCAGACCTTGAAGTTCCTTGTGAGTACTTTATTTTTATGTTTCTTGGTAAGCAGTATAAACAAATAACTGAATATCTCCATCAATGTGAGACATTCATTTCACTAGAGCGCTGACTATATTCCTCTCTAATTTAAAGGTTGTAAGCCGATACTCCAATACTTTAATCAAAGCTTAGTTAAATATGATTTTCACACAAATTCATCACAAATAATTGGATTGAGTTGTATATATAAGTATAGATTAGTTCATTTTAGGGACGTGTAAAATTTTGTTAACAATTCATTATCCTGTATTGTTTTTGATATATTTCATAAATGGACTGAACTTCACAAACTAGGGGTTCTGAAAAATATAAAATGCTTTTAAGTGTTTCTGCTTTAGTGTACGCTGTCACGCATATATTAGGCTTCAGCATCATCATCTTTTAATGACAAGACCTCTCCCAGATGTTGGGCATCTCTGTTCCCAACAAGAAGTTAATGAGAGAGGCTTGTTAAAATCAAAAACACTGAGGGGTCTTGGGTTTAGAAAGATGCATCATTTAACACCATTGTATCCTCTGTGCAGGCAGCAGACTAATTACCTGTCTGACATTTTAGCTGCTCAGTCACCGAGCTTCCACTACTGAGTCTCAGTCCTTGCTCTCTGCATTCTGAATCCTGTTTATCTGTTTACAACCTTCAATAAGTAGAGAGGTGTTTTGTATCTTTAGGTGTGCTGCAGCTGACGGGTAGATTAGATGATAGATTGCTCTGTACCTGTTCCCACTTCCCACCTTTTTATTCTGCATAAGAGTTCCTCTGTTGCAAGTCTGAAGGTGGTGATTTCTGTATTATTTAGATGCAGAGGTACTGCTTGCTCATGTTAAAATACACTATATGGAGCCTGTAGTTAAAGTATACCAGCTCTCTGGGATCTATAAAATAATCTATGCTGTAAGGGACAAATATCTTCTAAGTTATTGTAGGCCATGGAGCTTTATGTGAACAGGAGTTATATGGAATGAGGGAAAGTCAAGTTAGTCAGGCTTTTTAGTTTAACAAAATGAAAAAAAAAATTCAAATTTTCAAAGTATACAGTATATTTTTGAGTGATAAAGTGAAAAAGTAAAAATGACGTATTACTTCCCTGCAATTTGCTCTAAAGGTTTAAACTCAATTGTTAAATTGATTTCTTTACCTTTTAAAGTCATGCATGCAATTTTAAATATAATTTTTGCAATGCAGAATAAAATATTTAATAGAACATGCATTGAACATACTGTATATGTAATTATGTGTACAGCAGTTTTTTCTGTACAATATTAAATATTAAACTTACTATTAGCTGATTGGATGTTCCAGTATAGTATGATGCAGAATTAAAAAGTGGTAATCTACTAGTGTTTAGTATGTTCAGAGGTGGAATTTACAGGAACAATATCAATTTTTGCAGCTTTCATATAATTCAAAGTAGAAGACTGAGCTGTTGTTATACTTGTGAAACAGCATTTAAACGATATTCTACAGCATTTTGTAATGAACGGTTGTTATCCAGAGAAATTTAAATACTTAATCAGTCTTCGATATGGCTGGGAGAAAAACAGCTCCAGTCCTCCTACTCCTTCTGTATATCAACGGCTGCTCACAAACACTTTCCTCTAATGTCCATCTATGAGTGCCTCAGTCACCCACACTAATCCTGATCTAATGAGCAGTCAACAGGAATAGAATGAGCATGGAAATTGACAGAACAATGAACTGAACCCAGAATAGCATAAAGACCAAGCAGAAAGCAAGGCCATGTTAAATCTCTCACATATGCATATTCTTACCAGTTGTGTTCCGACATCTGTCAATCAACACTGATTTAACCCTATACAGCCCAGGAGAAAGCCTCATTATTTTCAAAATATTCCTTACAAAACATGTAATTTCGAAACATTGAATATAATAGACATGTATGTATACAGTACTTTTCAAGTTGGTTAATATTAGTAATTGGATTTCTGGGAACTTGAGCAACTTTAACTGCTGATTTTTAAGAAACTGTCTCCAGCCAGACAAGATCATTTATATTTGTCTTTGCTTCAGTGAAGATATTTATGATTAAAAGAGCATGGTATTACACTAATAATTGAGTAAAATGTACAGAATTAAAAAGAGATACATATGTAGCCATCTAGAATGTGTGAGGTATCAGTAGGTACTGTATATTGTTGTAGGCACAGTCTTGTCACGGAGCGCAGTGTGTCATTGCTTTATGATTTTTTGAATAATCTAATGCAGCACTACACTTCTCTGTAAAACTGCCAGTTGATGCAGTGAATCCCTTAAGTACCGCAGCTGTGTGTAGTTGTCAGCATATATTGTCAACTCATTAGTGCTTTACTACACACAGTATACTGTATGCAAGCTAGTGACAAATAATTTCATTAAATACAGGGATTACATTGGTGAGACAAGATGTTGTTACTGCATTGCTAACACAACTGCAAATAAGATATGTCATAACAGTATAACACTAATGGAATTAGCATTTTTAATTACTTACCTCGAATTTGTAGTACTTGTGTCAAAGTTATTAGAAAACAGAATTTTATTTTAGATTTTAATTATAAAATACATACATAGTGGCTTTAAAAACATCATATTTAAAAGCAAATAAATATGTAAAGACAGAGGCAATATTTAAAGGTTTTGAGTAGCAGTATTTGAATGAATGTCGCACACATGCAATGTGGCTGTTACAAGTCTGCACTGTTTTTAGCTCAATATATTTAAATTGTTACTATTGTAATTTGCCATTATATTGTTGAGGTCTGGATGGCTCAAGACATTTTAATATTTTAACAATCTTTTGCAAAACAGTGGTGTAAATAATTGCAATAAGATGAAGGCAGTCTACAAGAATGATGCTAATACAGTTGTAGGGTGGTGTCAGTATCTCTGGATATTCCTTGATTTTTTTTAACGTGTGGGATGTTAGGAAATGTTTTTTTTGTCCATATAAGGGCTCAGGGGCCGGATTAAAAACTATAGTACGGGCTTTGCTTTGTTAGAAGACAGTTCCTGTTCTTTTTTAAATAGATCCTTTAAAAATCTTTAAATTATTTTGGAAATGTAAAATGAATCACTGCCATTTCCTTTGTCTTTGTTCCACATACTGTATCAAAGCTGAAAGACCTGCAAGACTGTTAAAACATCGTAAATGCATTCTGTTTAAAGCTAGGCAACAGTCTATCTACATATTTCTGTAGTTGTACATCTAAATAAAGTAAGATTGTTAAGCCATGTTAAGCCGTGTCATTTCTGCTTTTCACAAAAATGGTAAAAATGACATGCTTAACCCATACAGGATACAGGATGTTATACTTGATATATACTTGATATACTGTATACCAAAGACATTACACAGCGGCAAAAAGTTCTGAAAATGAAAAGACAATAAACAAGAACCTGTTTTGCGGTCGATTTACACAGTAAAGACACTTCTCATGCAATGTAACGCCAAACAGCTTTTCGTCAATTGTTGGCAATACTTAGAGGGTTTGTGAAAAATCACAAATAGTAGTAAATATTTTTTTTAATTGATTTATGATTACATGATTTCAAATATATAGAAAAAGCACTTTCCGTAGCTCCATGGGAAAACCAATTTGTGTTATTTTCTACTATCATCAATGAAAACAGTATTTGTTTCAATTTTAATTTAGAAATGTGTGTGGGTTGATCATTTTAGTTTTATCTAAACAAGAACTTAGATTAAACATCTATTAAATATGTTGTACAACAGAAATGTTCCAAGTTCCTGCAGTAACCATTATCTGAGGAGTGAGAAATACACGATGTATATAGAATAAACTTTCGTTTGAGACCTATTTTGATTTTTGTTTTGGCTACTTGGCTGTTCAAAAGTGAGTCAGATGAATCATTTTATGAAAACTTGTTCTAATCGGTGAACGCTCTTAATTTTTTCATTAAAAGTGCAACTAGAAGTATAACTGCAGTCAACATTTAAGGGTTTTTGTAACCCAAATCCTAAAAATGGATGCTCCTTTAAGTACCATTTTAACAGTGTTTTTCAGCTGATTGAAAACTTACCTTGGTGTAGTCCCTGGCTAGGCTTAGAGTTAGCATACCTTTACTACTTTGTTTTTATTCTCAGTCCTGGATTTTAGGGCCCGAATCCGCTTTAGGTTGAGTGATAATTTCCTCCTAACTTGAATTTTATTTTTTTGAGACTTTTAGCTGCTCATGTTGTATTTTGGACCTTTTGGCAATTGTGTCCCAAAAGGGAGTCAGATGAAAAGTTTGAGAAAACAAACCTGTTCTAATCAGTAAACTCTCTTAATTGTGTCATTTAAAGTGCAACTATCCGTATAACTGCAGTCAGCAGTCAAGGGTTCTTGTAACCCTAACCCTACTCCGGCCGAAAATGGATGTTTCTTCAAATACCATTTTAACAGTGTTTTTCAGATGATTGAAATTTGTCTGAACAAGATAGATTATTGAATGAGATGAATTTCCAAGAGCTTTTATCAATGGTTTTGATTGATTTAAACTCATAGTTTTTAGTTTGAGAAACATTTTGAATGTGATGATTGGAAGGATTCCGAGATAGCTTGTGGAACTGCTTGGTTGAAACCCCAGCTAGGGTTAGGGTTAGCATATCCATACTACATAGATCATTTTTATTCTCAGTCCTGGATTTTGGGGCCAGGACTGAGCTTTAGGATGAGTGATAATTTGCTCCTAACATGAATTTTATTTTTTGAGACTTTTAGCTTCTTGTGTTGTATTTTGGATCATCTAGCAATTGTGTCCCAAAAGTGAGTTTGATTAAAAGTTTTAGAAAACCTTTTGTAATGGGTAAAAACTCATTTAAATTGCAACTAGAAGTATAACTGCAGTCAATAGTCAAGGGTGTTTGTAACCCTAATCATACTTGGGTCAGAAATGGATGCCCCATTTTTCGAATAACACTATTTAGAGGAGTCCTTTAAATCAAATGCTCATTCTGTCAGAATTAATATAGTATGCAAATTTGAATTTGCTCTGATTCTGTGCTACAGCTATATACTATTTGTAAATAAAAGTCAAGACTACAGCATTTACAGGTTTGCTTCAATGGTATTTGTGCTGTGATTGGCAGAAATTATATCGCTGACTTTCTACTTTCGTACCTTGCTAATATTCTAGTCTTTTTTGTTAGTTTTTTTCTAAGAACTTTTGAGGTAGATGCAAGTATAAAGTATTTAAATAATGTTATTTCTGAACTGAAGTGAATATAATTTTGTATAATGAAATAGAAATAAAGAATTAATGGTACTCGTTTGTACCTGATCCAACTCAGCACTAAGAGAGTTCAGATTTCGCAGCACAGTGGCAGCTGTTTAATATTTCGAATAGTGAACACTATTGATTAAATGCAACATTGTTTCTCAATATAATCAAGTATACATGCATGTATTTCATGTACTGTACCTCATGTAGCACTATTTCCACCCTGTATCTTTTACACACATACCTAGTATATTATTTGCAAAGTAATATCATAGAAACTACTAAGCCTTCAGATTAAAACTCACACTGAAATATTACAGAATTTAACAATATAGCTCCTTTTACTTTAGTTTATTTGTATCTGCCTCTTCTAATACTCTGGGTATCCAGTCTGCAGCATTTTATGGTCTAATCCTTATTCAGCACTGCAGCCTTGCTGGGGTGTTTGTATTCAGTAATGACATCTCAGTTTTGATTTTACAGGTGTGTAGTATATCTTATAGTCTCTCTGACAATCATCACTAAAGTGGTACAAACACAAAAAACTGTTTTTACTGAAAAGATCAGGTATAAAAGCTCATTTGAACCCGTTCACCTAAATTTTGAGCAGCTGTTCATCTTTCATGGTTAAAGTGTGAAAGCTAACATTGCCATTTTTAATCACAGTTCAAGCAGTCAGATTCTGCAAAATTGCAACCACTTGTCATTTATATTCAATGTCAAAACCTGAAATGAAACCACTAACAGATTTCTTTATTTCAGTTTGTGTGGGAAGGCAGATATACTGTAGCTTGCAGTGTGCTATGACTTATGTAACAAAAGGAGCAAATCTATAATGCTCTGCACAAAAGTTGTGTTTTAAAAATTTGTGGGCCACTATAGAGGTCAGTCTGCATTCTTTGCAAGTATGATTTGGATCTGGGATATCGGGGCAAAATGTGGGAGCCTTCCCAGTTTGCCATTGGTGGAGGTTGTTCATATTTTTAGGTAGACACCTTTATTTTTCTGCTGTTAATTTAATTTAAACCAGAAACTGAGGAAAAGCCACTTAAATGCTGTGAAACTGAATCTCTCTGCAGAAACACATCACGGTTTTTGTCATGTTCTGCTTTCTCTCTAGCTCATCAAGAGCACGTGTTTGTCTTGTCTTGTATTGTATAGCACTTTTCACAGGTACCAGCTAGACTCGTGATTGCCAATGTTTGTTTTCACATAATGGTATCAGAATCTTGTTTTGAAGATTGTATCTCTCCTGCATTATGTACAGTAGTTGCCTGCAAAGTGTAGCCCTTGCCAAAAGTCAAACACCATTCCAGCCAAATTCTTCTCCTTAAAATTTATAACGGTCCCGCTAATGTCAAAATAACTTTAACAGATCTAAATTCACTGGTAAAAGCTGTTAAACAGATTACATCACTGCCATTGTATTTCATCTGAACTATCTAAATAATAGTAGTTCAATTTAAAACTGATCAGTTTTGACAGTTCATAATTTACGGCAGTAATCTGTTAGTCTGGGATTTGGGTGCTATCCTGTGTCCTGAACTGATTGCAGTTTAACTCCAAATTGTTAGTGATGGGAAACGTTCTTTGGATGTTTTTCAAATGTGATGTTCTAAGTGTGAGGGCGTGCTAAAAGACTCACCAGCGTGAGTTCCTGTCTTAGTGCAGGAGAAAGCTTGAGATCAGTGAAATGGCAGGAACACTGCCATTTTCCTCTCTTCGACACAGCTGCTGCTACAAAAGAAAGAAGGAATTCAGTAGGCATCCTCTTTTCATGTGTCTGTGAAATTAGCAAGCTGGAAGCACAAAGTTATCTGTTCCAGAGGAGTTTACCAGAGAGATCTGGCAGATGAAATAATATCTTGTTGGAAAAACTAAAGCTCAAAACACCACAGATGGGTGGTAGTGTTAGGGGTTGGGCTGCTCAATGAGCTCCTTGCTGATGGCTTTCGGGTGCATGTGCGATTAATTAATTCAAGTAATGAAGTTGTCTTTTTCTGTCACTTCCAGAAATTCGCCAGCCAGGATAAGGCCTCGGGGGTTTGAATCACACTGATGGGTAGAGGGGGTGGGGGGGTTATCAGTTCATTGCAGGAGGAGAGGAGCGGCCTCCTGTCTGATTTATCTGATGTTGTGTGTAACAGTTATATGACAAGATATGTGGTGTGCTGCATGGTCTATTTAGCCAAGCCCTTTGGCAAACTTTAAATCAAGAAGAGTTGCAGTACTTGTCTTCTTATCTGTCCTTCCCTTGAAGTTCGCCAGGCCCCTCGTTCACTGGCTGAGCTGCGATTTCTGTCCAGATATACCAAACCTCTGCTAGCATTTAATATTGGCAGTGAAGTTTTCATTTAGGAATAAAAACCTTCTTTAGACAAAAATGTCTGCAGACTTTAATGATCTCATGCAGCAACAGGAGACATATGTACATTTCTGAAAATAAGGAAAATTTTAACATTGCAGTCAAAGCACTTTTCTGAACAGTACATCAGGGTTCCAAACAATCTAAGACTCTTCTATGTTTTTCTTTTATGTTAATATTTGTGTAGTTTTGCAGCATTCTTTATATAAGCCACCAAAGACTGTTAAAGATTTTAATCTTATTGTAGACATTTGCTTTGTCTCTGTTCAAAACTGAGCCCTATTGTTTACAGGCTCCAGTGCTGTACTGCATTAGCAATGTCATCATGTTACAAGGTGAAGCTGCCTTGTGACTTGCTATGAGCTTGGTAGAAAAAATAAATCTGTTTTTTAAAATTTTTCCCATAGTCAACTTTTTAAAATGTCTCCACTGGCACAAGTCGAGACTGATTAAAGCGGAAATTGTTGCAGAATTACACAAGCAGTTCTCTTTTCCTCAGCTACTTAAGTTAATGAAGAAATGGTGTTAAAAAGTAAAAAATTGTTTCACAGATTTATTGTAGAATTAATAAATCAATCATTGATCACATAATTAGTAATGAAATTTAGGATCCTGAGAATTTGTTTAAAGCCTGCTTGATTTAATGTACTAGGATAAGGTAATCCAAGTGTTTTACACTTGCAGTGAAAGGGCTGATCAATATGCTCGACTTAAAAAAAACAGTGACCAATTACAAAGACTATCAGAGCACAAATATGGATGTGTACATTCAGACCTTGTCGGACAAACCTAAATTAATATGCACATCAACGACATGGCCAGGGTAGTGGAAAATATTGTGAGATAGCTGATACACCATCTGTTGCATCTTCGTTTTGCTTCTGCCTTTTTTCTGGGAACAGCATGCTCATCATTAGGTATGATACCTGATTATGTCTGACAGGAGCCTGAGAGCAGCCAGTGGAAAGATGGTAACTTTTTTCAGTGTGTCACAGGGCTTGTGGGTTGTACTGGATTATTCACATTGCTCCCATTAAGGCCCTGTGCTCCAGAATGTCATTTTAATTTAAATTTGTCCTCTATTGGTTTATTCTGTAAAATAAAAGACTCAAATACTTCAGTCCATTGGAGGAAGAAATCTGCACTGTGGAGATCCAGTGCGCAGGTAGAATCCTGTACTGATTCCAATTTGCGCTCAGACGACTCATAGTTGGTTCAATATTACTGGGTTTTGGTATGACTTGCACCATTGTCCTTACAAAGTAAACCTGTTAAACATGTCATGTTCCCTTTACCTTGAATTGACATCAACGAGAGATCCACCACTGGTATTAAAATCCCACCAGTCCATTCCAGCTTAATTTTTGTCTGTTTTAATTAGTTAATTTTTAATTAATTAGTCATTTTGAATCCATTAAAGAATTTGTTTCCCTTCTCTTCAAACTGATGTTTGAAGTGTCAGCCCATTACTGTGCACAGTAGTTTATCCTGTATTTGTTGTAGAACAACAATATTTAGGTTAACACATAAAAACATGTGTTCCAGGAAAACACATTCCTGGAATTCCTAATAACAGTCAATACCCTGCAAGAAAGGATGCCTCATAGAGCTGTTGCCTGTTTTTCACATCACTTATTTCAAGTCGCATGACGTGTAAATGGGAAATGTGTTATAGGACGAGCTTAGCACAGGATGCCATAAAATAATTAATAAACTGGTAATTATAAGTAATCAAGTAGGTTTTGGCAGTCACAGTAAAGGGCACATCCCCAAATGCATTAGCAGATTCGCTAATCAGTGAGTCATCGTCCTGCTGTGGCGCCAGTAGTCACGGAGCTCCTCACAGAGGGACAGAAATGTCTTTCTTGACAATCTTCTCTTCAGGCTCCCAATTTGTTTGGAATAATGTGGAGTGCCACTGCAGAGCCTGCGGGTACCAACTTCACCTGTGGGCACTGCATTGCGTGCATTGACTGTTAGGGGAAGAATCGAATTTAACAAAACAATTACAATTGACTGCGAGATTCAACAGTATTTTTAGATGAGTCGCATGATGGCAGGCTCTTGCAAACACTATCATGTTTCTCTTTTCTCTCAGTAGTTCTTGTTCTGCATGATGTGAAAAGCTAAGGAAAGATTATAAGGTACTGTAGGAATGTGCAGACAGGCATCTCAGACATAAACTGTACAAGAATAGTTTTCCTTTACTGTATAAAGTAAAAAACATTTTTAATTTAGAATATATACTGTCATTCACGGTTGTTTGACAATGGTGTGCTTAAAAATGCCAAACTGGGTAATAGTTGCAATTTTGCATTACCTTTGAAATCCTCTGGCTCTAAACTAGGATGTGTTTGTACTGTACACTGTGCATACTGTATGTTATTCATTACAAGGCTTGTGCTCAGTGGAGTGTAGGTTTATTCCAATTACCATGCTGTACAATATCTTGAGCCGCATTTTCTATGTTTAAGACAGATGTTTTTAAACTTTGCCAATGATTAAAAATGTCCATGGTGAACTTGTATGTGCCATGATGTTTTATAGATGGCATAGAATTCACCTTGCTTCAGGGTTTGCAAGGAAGAGTGGCTATCTGGAATTCCTGATTGCTTCAGTTTTTATAAATGGGATCTTGTAAATCTCACAGAACATTTGATAATTGCTTATTTCCTCTTCACTTGAAAAAGCCTCACTCCTGGATTTACTGCTTGCCTGAATCATTTATGGAAATATACCAGCCCTGAATGTTCCATCTGGCCACTAGAGAAAGAAGTGATCAGTGCACGTATGAGTGGGGTGATGCTACTGTACAGTTGAGAATCAGTCCATCAGTCCTCCTGGTGTAAATGCAGGTTTCAGACTTTAGGTTTAACAGAAAACAATAAAAAAACAAAACAGCAGAAAAATAAGTGAAACTAAATTAATCTAAGAAGAAATTAATTATACAACCCCACCTGAAAGGCTTCACCAGATGAAGGAACTTTCTCTAAGCACAGGTGAAGTTCTGAGTCCAGGTCATTGTGCCAACTTATTGTGATTGGAATTCCCCAAGTGAGAGAGTGTAGTTGGTTGGGTATTCTGGAGTAAGGAAATGGCAAGTCTTGCAAATTCTGGGGATCCCTCGGGCTTGTAGTGCCATCAGGGAGGTCCACTGCTCCTTCAGCATAGCTAACACTGTGGTTAAGGCAATGTTGAGCTCATAGCATGTCAAAAGATGCGAAGCTATGATAGGTAGACAGGTCAGAAGACCATGTCTGCCCTTATTAATTCTACCTACTGTACAGTTTGTGGCACAGGAGAAGTCAGCCTGTCTCTGTTTTTCATTTACTAATTTTTATCTAACTGTGAACTAGCCCAAGGTTTTTATGTTAACTTTCTCTCATTTTGTAGCCAGGATATTGATAATTTTCAGCCACCTCTTAGTTATGTTGCAGAGGGTACCTCATGAAGCCCTCATGATTTGTTATAACTAAACTGGCTGTTCTTTGTACTAAAGTGGTTAGAAGCCCAGATTGGTAGAGTGCGGGTGGAGTTTAGCACCATCACAAGGACCTTTCATACATCAGGGACGAAATGGTCCATCAGTATAAAGACAGAAAAAAGCTGTTTTTTGTGGGATTAAACGTTAACAGCCTCCCCTGGAGAAAGAAAAACAAGTTACAGTCCTTTTTGGGTTTTTTTCTGGAAACCGCTGAAAAACCAGGATGTCAGTAATAATTTCAATCTGTTTTTCCATCTGTGTTTTAAAAGCCTCAGAATGAAAATATTATCTTTATAGCCTTTTGAGTTGCACTTATGTGTATTGCATGCAGTCCTTGGAGATCCATCGGAAAACATTACAAAGGAAATTTGTTGTGTGGATTTTATTGAAAATATCAAATCTCACGGTGCTATATCTCAGCTTTGTGGCCCTCAGAAGTAAAACTCTACATTGAGTTTCGTTCTGTCATCAGCACTATATGCAGCATGTCTTTTAATTGCATTGATCTCTGTTATTTGTTTTTGTCTCTTTGGCAGCCTTGTTTTTCACCATTAACACACAAACCCCAGGAGAAAAGGACTCTTTTGTTATTCATTTTAAAAAATATTTTGGCTTTTTCAACATCTTTACTGTGCACAAACAACTCTTTCTGCTGGTCATTCTGAACCTCCAATAAATATTTGCGTGACACTTGCCTTTGATGCACTCTGCACAAACAATTCACTGTCAGCTGACAGGTGCCCAGAGCCATATTTACACCTTTGGACTGCACTTCACTTTGAAGTGGAGAAAAGAAAACTTCTCTTTCTTTGTGGCTGCCCAGGTAAAATGGAACTTCCAGCCCTGTAGTCTTCTTCTTGTGGCTCTTTGTTACACTGCTGTCAGCCACGACATCACATATCATCTATATTGGGACAGTTTTCTGAGAGATCTGTACTGCTACCTTGCTTTGATGAGAAGATCTTAATAACCAGTGCACTCCTGCTTCTTGGCTACAGTAGATTCTGCCAGCTAAAGATGGTACACGTCTGAATTGTTAATGATAGCAGTTCTGAAGCCTTTTCAAAAAGACTCCTCTGAACTCATGTATAATTAAAAGTGATTGTATTATAAAATCTAATGCACTTGGTAAATCAGATTGTGTTCTTTTGCAGCCTTTGGTAGATGGTCTGTCTGTTCATGCATAGTTATACATTATTATTCAAGAATTTCGAGAGAAATATAAAGAGCATTGCAGCACAAAAGATCCCAAAGTGCTCTGTCAATAGATGGCGACCCACTTCATTCACCTTTGAAGTGCAGCAGCTGCACAGCAGATCAGACAGAGCAGCAAGATATGGAACTTTTCGGAATGCCAAATGTACAAGCTCAGAGTTGATTTCAGCCAGTATATCTGTAACAGTAGGCTTCAGTTCCTAGATGGAGCCTTCTATGTCCCCCTCTGCCCATATCTGGACATTGGTTTGCAAATCCAGGTCCAGAGGAAAGAGTGCCACCTCCTGGCCTATCAACCACACTTGCAGCAGCAACCTGGATTTCTTTAGAAGCTTTCCACCACATGACTGTTCAAGTCTAGCCTTTGCTTAGCTTCTGCATCAAGGTGGTAATTTTGCTGAAAACAGGGTAAAACAGAGTTTCTGCTGTTAAACCCAGATATATTCCTCAGTCAGCTTAGGCCAGACACAAATCTGTTATCACACTTCTGACATTTCGAGCAAGAAATGAAATGAAGACTTAGGTCCTTCTTGATTGCTTGCACTCAGACACACAATCCAACAACCAGACTGCTTGGGTAAAATTTGAACGGATGGCAAACTTACAGTAGGTGTAAGTGAATCTGCAGGAGAAGTTGGCACGCACTGTACCTTACCTTCTTGTTTCTAAGGAGCTGTGGGTAAAAGTATCTGCTAGATGACTCATTTTTGTCGTTATGTTATTGTAGTCTGTCAGTATACACCATCATCCCACTCAGCCTCCCTCCCAGCAGTGCTGTTTACAGGGTAATAAGCCAGGAGTTGCCTTGAGGCCTTTTTTCCCTTATTAAGCTGCCTGCCAGTTGTAGAAGGATAAGGAGCTGTTTTCTTCCTTTGTTCACTTATACACACAAACACAGTTTAACAGCACAACACAAGAAGCTTATAGTTAAGTCTGCTAATCCATCTGAAAATAGATGAATGGCTTATGCTAAACAGCACTTTCCCCAAACATGAAATCTTGCTTATCCGCTGCCAGAATTATTCATGTATCCATTAAAAATTAACAGTTTCAGCACGCTTGTTATATCATTATCGGCCAGATAATCCCTCTTTAGTCTAAATCTGAAAAAACAAACATTTATGAAGGGTTTTGGTGAGCCTAGATAATAGATTTCCATTGTTCAGAAATTCTTACAGGGCCTGAGTCCTTTTTTTTAAATTAATGGTAGGAACATAAGTGTGTGCCTAATACTGCCCTGGCCTGTGGAGTGGATCTGTGCTCTGAGATAGGATCTGTAGGTTTGAAGTGGGTGGTAGTGGGTGTAGAAACTAATTGACCAGCTGCCCCCTCCCTCCTCCCCTCTCATTTCTCTAATGATAAGAGGAATCCCCACCTGCAATTTTCTCTCAAATTAAGTAGGAGTAGATTCAAGATACATGTTTCGCAGTAGATTCATAATGTTCTTTTTCTCCAGTCACGTTGAACTGAAGCATATTATTTCTGGGGAGAGTCTGTGGTTGAAATTCTGCATTGGCCTTCTCAGTTCTGCCATGATTTCCTCTCCACTTTTTAACATTAATTTGCCATTCTTTATATGCCATTATACGCTCTTTTCAAAGTACTTAACTGTGAGCTATACGTAGATGGCTCTAAGGATACAATTAATTTCTAATATTCATAATGGTGATATCACACAACCTCCAATTGAAAGTTTAACAGTTTATTCCAGAATCCAGGGAATACATGACAAAACTTTAGGGATGGATAAACATTTCTTTAAGTACTTCCTGGTGCCCTGTAACTTGAAAATAGTTCCATAAAACCTTTCTGTTTATCAATGTTTTATTATAATGGTATCTCCCCAAGGCTCTTCAATGTAGTACAAGTAGTTGAAAGTAAAAATTAAGACGGTTTGTTCAAATAGGCTTACTCTCTTTCTCAAGAAGAAATAAGTATTTATCTTAATTATCAAGCTTGAAAAGAAATATAAGGAGAAGCAGCATTATCGATTTTCTGCCTCTTCAGAAAAGCTAACCATTTAATCTGTTAATCACTGCCTGTGAAATCCAGAGTGTCAGATGCAAGACGTCCTGTTCGCTGGGGGAACTTTTCATGATAATATCAGCCCTTTACTGTTAGGCTCTTCCCAACATTCATGGAAAAAAAACAGTCCTTCCTCTGTTAGCAGTTAAGGGGATGGTTAAATAATTTTGTGTCTAGCTATGCATTCTATTTTTTTTAAGTATTAAGATTTAAACATTGTGCCATACGCAGTCATGCTGTGTATTGAAAGCATGACTGGGACTACAGAATTCATGGCAGATATAGTGGCAGTAAAGATTAAACAAACTTTAATAATTTAATCAATTACCAGAGTGCTAACCTTTGAGTGGTAAAAGTGTGTATTAGACTAGATATTACTTTAGCTCATCAATCCAATCTAGACTTTTTAGCCCTATTGAAATACAGTAATAGTTGTTGTCCGGTGGGTTTAATATCACTTTAAACATACTGCATTGTCCATGGTAGTCAACATAAAATGACCAGCAGCTCTGAAAGAAAGAATGAGATGTAGGATGAGAAACTTGATGAGTGAAGTAGTACCATTATAGTATATATGTGTACTATTAATTAATACCATGATAAGCATTTATCCCTGTGTATGTTGTCGAACACTCTGACATAGAAGCATAGTAAATCCACATGCTATCTGAAGGGAGACAAATACATGAGATTTTGGAATCTGTTTTGCCTGGGAAAGCCATATAAACAGAAACATCCATTACAGGAAGATGGAGAGCAGCAGCTTTCAGAGATGCTGGAGAGGGTGAAAATGTAAATGAAATCCCTTTCTGGGTAACAAAAGCACAGATTGTTCCTACTGCTCCACTCCAGGACACAAAAAAAAAAATTAAATGGCCCCTTCTCTTCAAAGCAGTTTATTTTTAAAGCTTAATGTTGTCCCATTTCCTGCCTTGATATGACTTTATAATAACATAACCAAGATACCCATGAGATGTGGCCACTGAGATCCTGTCACTCATTTGGTTTTTACAAACTAATTGATTGGCAAAAATCGGTTTCAAAAGCATGGCTGGACAACTTGTTCCAGAAACCCAACAAACACTGCATGAAGTGTTTATTGTTTACAGTCCTAAAAGCAGCCTCTTAAAATTTTCATTTGCATCCCCAGATGGTAGTTTCTTCGTTGATCCTGAAGTATTCCCCTGGATTAGCTGTCCAATCCTGTCAAGATTTGATCTGTCCCCTCTTAATCTCCCCTGATTCTGCATCTGCCAAAGTCAGTTTTAAAAAGAAGATATTCTCCCTGTAATATCCCAAGAAAACCATTTCTAGTAAATCAGATTTTTTTATGTTTCAAAATACCAAATAGTTGTTTTTGACTAAAGCAAAACAGAACATAACCTGGTTTGAACATCTTTGTTGGACTGTATGAGGGTGTGTCCTGATCTGGTCTGTCCTTCTGTTGTAGATCAAATGGAGAATGGGGAGGTGTACCAGAGGCGGAAAGGGCCTCAAGCCAATCCCACAGAAGACCAAGAAGAACCTCATGGTACCAGAGACGTAGGGGAGAGGAGGGGAAGCAGCTGGAGAAGGATCGTGCTACTGATCCTTGCTATCACCATTCACAATATCCCAGGTAACAGCATCGCTCACAGCCTCCTCACGGTTATATACACATAAACTGCTGGGCTAATTCATTTTTCTGTCCTAAACTGCAATGCCCAATTAGAGTTTCTTCAGGTTTATAACAACCTTGAAGAGATCGGGGACCACAGATGAATAAATTCCGCATACGTAACACTATTCACAATTCGGATGCCATGAAATAAAGATAGACATGGTGGATCTGAAAATTCAAGACTTTCTAGTTGCAGGGCTGCTGAGATGTCCACAGATGCCTGAATTCCTATGTGTGCATGTTTGTTTGTAGTTCACATATTGTAGGTAGCTGTGTCAGCATGTGCGTAGGCTGCAAAGGAACAAGTAATAGGTTTATTCCATGCTGAAAAGAAAAGGAAACACAATGTTGTGTCTCCTTTCTTCTCTTTTCAGCATGTTTGTTTGTATGTGTATAAATTTATACTTTATTTAGTGTTTTCAGATCACAGTATTTGGTTTCCAAAGACCTTTAGAGTTAGCAATGTAATGTTTCATCCAAGGTTTTAACCTCCAGTATAAAATGTCCCAAACTATGAATGCATTTTTTACTGCTTATGGCCTTTTTTGTAGCATACAACCTTCTTCACACATATCCACTTTCATTAACTCTTATCCAGTGGGTTCACTGGTTCATTTTCTTATTGTGTTGAAATGTGAAGAATAGGGGATTTAATCATTTTTGGCATAAAACAGCCAGCAGCACCCGGTTCTATTGTTCTGCTTATGATTATTGAACATGTTTAAAGGTGTGCTCTGTACACATCTGGTTGAAATATAATGCTAAACTCTCCTGTGTTGTCTACTGAATGTGTGCTGCTTATTTTCAAACAGAAAAAAACTCTGCTTCAAATGTGTCTCCTACTATAAATTTCACGATCAAGGCCTGGAAACAGTCAAGCCACTTTTACTGCCAGCACCAAATATTTGCTGTTAAATAGGGTTTTAATTTATTTCAAGGCTAGGAAAATTGAATTTGATAGCAAAGATAAAAGGCATAATGCCTCTCAGTTTATCTACAGTTGATCAGTGGAAAAAAAACAAGATTGATTTACATTCCCAGGGATCTGTTTATTAATGGGGAACAAAGCTCAGGCTTTGCCAGTGGAGTTGTCATCGGAACAGCAGTAAAACAATATTTTTTTATATCAACAAAGTAATTTTGTTATTTGATGTGAATGTCACTTCTATGGCACAATTCCTGTTATCCGAAAAGGGTTGTTTTATAAATTAAGTGATATTTGCTTTAAAGCACTGGCAGATAAATTTATTTTTTGTACATTAGAGGGTCTCAGGACTGGGATTCTCTGAATTTCCTACCACATCATATCCCATAGCTACAAGAATAAAATAAAAGTTTTCATGTTATAAATCAATAAAATGCCTTGGTTTGCTGGGCTATTGCATAAAATTATGATTGTTGACCTGCTGTTGTGGCAGTTGTGGTTGTTGTGCCACTTTTATTCTCCTGACTTTTTATGATGAAGTCAGTTATGGATCTCAGTGGGATAGCTGACTGCTTGTTTTCCAGAGAATATTTTTCTCTTGCGAAGTGTTTCAGGTGCTGGCCTTATCAGTAGACATCATCTTCTATTGCTGTCAGAATGACACATGTACAATTGAAGGAGAGGAAGACAAGAAGTTTCTCTTGCAGCTCCATTGTGGTGTTTTTTTATCATTGACTAACCATATTTCTATAAGCAATGCAAAAACAGAGTTCTTCCTCAGATAACATCATGGGAGAGGCTGATGGCTCTATGTAAAATAACCCCTGAAGAATCCAGTACAACTACGGAGTCTATAAGTTAGGCAGTGAAAAGTGATTTAAATTTCTCATCTGGAAATATACATTATCTGTGGGATATGCTCCAGTGCTTTGGATAGAAGTTACTTGTCATGGCAACACATTTTGCACTTTTGCAGTCCAACTATAGTTACATTAATGTTATTATATACTGTATTTCCCTTAAGTCTATTTACTGGACTGTTTTAACTGTGGATATGTTTGACTTGAAATGGTAAGAACACAGGTTTCTAGTCACATTTTGAAATGATTGTAGGATTTTTGTGTTAATGTTCAAGTAACTGAATTGCACTGCACTTACAAATGTAAATAACTTGCTTGTAGTTTATTTCTCAGGACTCCATTCTGAGAGGTGATGGTGTTACAACTTGCTGTGTGTTCCTAAGATTAGATTAGTGCTCTTGGTGATGTTGATGATGGGAATTCTGGTCATAGGCATTAAGGCTATGCAGTGCGCTACAGTATGTCAATCTTTACTGACCACATTGAATCTCGTGAAACATTCACGTTTTAAAGCTTGCTTTTTACTAGATAGTAACTAAACCATTCCTTTTAATGAAATTACAGTTTTGAGGTGTTTGTTTTCCTTTTTTCATTCTGTATTTGCAGTACTACGGCGTGCTAGCCATTAATGTTATCTTTCAAATTAAAGCTTGTTCCAGCTGTTGTTCAATGTATATCAGGCCAAGGCGCTCTTTTTTAATTACATATCATTAAACGCACATTAGAAAGGCTTGTTTACTGACTATAAGAGAGCCCCTGACTCTCTTAAGGGTTGATGAAATATTTAAAAGAATTTCAGAAGTTTCCTAAAGTTAAAGCTGTAGACAGCTCTGTGGCAGTGTAGCTTTAAGCAGAACTTACAGCAAATATATGCTAAATCTTGAGGGCATTCATGTACCTTAATAACCTTTCTCTGGGCATTTTATTTTGATTTCCCATTCACTGCGTGATTCATTTCAGCCAGGGATGTTTTGATGTTGTATTAGCAGAAAGGTCACTGTAGATACTGAAGCAGGTCCACAAAGTTTTTTTTTCTTATAAATCAATAAGATATGAAGGCCCTGAGGCACTTAAAATTACTTGTCACTTGAGCATTGGTACACATTGTTACAGTCTCTCATTTTTTACATTTTTCCGAAAAAAAAGAAGTTCAGATGTACAAATGTGGCTTTCTGATTAGTTTTTTGTTTTTCAAATGGGAATCATTTTTTTTCACACACGTCAAGTAAACATACTATCGCATAAATCTGTTAAGTTCATGTTCCTCACTGTACAAATTAAGTTGCTCGTTGCTGACATACACACTCCCGTACTCTTCAGTAACTGACAGTAGAGACTGCATCCTAACTTTGTTTCTTGAACCTTCGAAACCTTCGTAAAATATTGGGAATTTTCTTTAAAGGCATTTTCATTTAATGTGTTATTCCTTGTCTTTAACAAATGCTTGCAGTAACAATTTGCTTGCCAAGTCCAAAAATATCATATATATCATTATATATACTCTAATATATTATTTGAATAATTAAATCCCTAAAATTCCAGCACCATCTGTGTGAAAAACAAATCCTGATTGTCAAGCTTTACAATGGTACAAACCTCACATTTGTTAGAGTAGCTAAGTATATGTGATAAAATACAAATAAAACGATTAGGCTGTGGGAGTCAGGAACAAGCTACCTTGCCAAGCTGTCAGAGCCAGTACCTTCACTTAGTTCAAGAAATGGCTGGATGGTATTTATTGGATCACTTAGCTAGTAAAAACCATATTAGCTAGATTGGCCAAAAGTCTCATTTGCAACCTTACTTTTGTTATTAGGTGAGTTTTTTTGCTGATCCTTTTAATTTGCATGATACAGTTTCTTACTGGGTTTGTATTAAACTCATGTAATCTAGTTGTTGTGTATTTCTGATTTGTTTACGGTTGTGTTTAATATGACAGAAACCTACTGTATTTTAATTTGAGACCAACCTGTCTAATAGGCAAATGGTCTTGACTGAGCTTTGAAGGAAAAACATGTATTCCAGACAGATGTCAAATCATTTGTTACCAGCTGATTCTTCTTCAGATGAAAATTTTAATATTTCTGCTTTTTTCTAAATGTTTAATGTACTGTATTAGTGTACAAATGGGAGCTGTCTGCTGTATTGATTTGTGTTTTCTGTCATGATTATTTTCCTAATTGCTTTTAAATTTTGGTGCAGGTTGTTGAACTCGTATTTAGCTTGATACGAGAAATGATTGCCAATGATTTGTCATTTGAAACTGCTTGAATACCTCAGCTTTGCAATTACAGTATGTCTAACAGTAATGCAAATCAGTGTTATGTCTCAAGTGGTAAACTTTGTGTACATAGTCTTAGAAGTAAATAAAAAAAATCCCAATGTATTCAGGCTTTTCTTCTTTCTGTTCTAGTCAGATTTCCCAATACACATTTTAATAGAGAACCTTTAAGTTATGCTTAGTTGTAAAAAGTAATAAGATTTCTTTTAACTATCTGGGCTCTGTCTTGTACGCTACAGTGCAAAACCAAGAAGGCTTCTGGCTAATGATCTAGAAAATCATTAATCCATGCCTCTCATGACATGCTGGGAATTTCCATCTAGCATTGATATGCTTGGTCTTTTTCATTGTTTTTGTTTTTGCATACCGGTGACTTCATTCCACTCAGCTAAATCTCCCAAGCATCAGCAGCCCTTTCACAACGTGACAGGAGAAGTATTAACTCTCAGCCTGGAACATACCTGGGAGCCAGTGGCTGAACTGTAGAATGTAGTCAATTTTAGTGTTTTGATACAACCCTTGCTTCACCTCCTTCTGCATTGTAAACCAGGAGAGTTGAACCCTGTCACATCTGCATTAATACAAAGGTGACGCATAGTAGAGTAATCTATATTGAAAGTTGGAATTTGGAGCACAGATTAAAGAAGTGTCATTTGTTTTTTTGTTTATTTCTTTCTGTATCCTCTTGAAAAGAGATTAGAATTGTGCATTCATGAAGAGTTGTGCACTATTTCACACACTACTTTTGCATTGACATTCACTTTTAAGATTTTCTTATCTGAGGGGGACAAACTTTAATTTGAAAGAGAAGTGGAGTGCACTTGGCATCTCATTAAAACAGAATCCAGATCTCAGCAGAGATGTCTCTCTCTTTGAAATGCAAATATCCCTGACCTGCCTCTGCAAATCCATGTGAAGAGAGTCAAAAGCCAAAAACTCTTGTACCCTTCAAAACTTGAACTGCAGACCTGCTAAATTGTTTGGAAAAATTAATTCATAAATATGCATCTCTTGCATTACCAAAGACTGGAGAACTAACTTCATGCAGCCTCAGTTTAGCTAATTGGTTCACTAGCAGGGACTTCCTTGCATATTTATAAGCTGAGACAGTTACTCCTACATTTGAGGATGTAGAACACTTCCTCAGTGTCCCCTCAATCTCAGGTTTTGTGCGGCACAGCTTTGGTCTCAGCCACCGATTACACATACTGTATCAGTTGCTTCACTCTTCCTGATCATGGTCTTCGTGACACTGCTGGAACAGGAGGCAACAGGAGAGGTGATAATGAATATGGCATAATACACAATCAGCTGAAATCTTGAGCCGTCCCTTCACCTGAACACGGAAGACTATAACCCTTTCTGGATGGAAATTAACCTGTCTCACTTTTCTCACTTGGGGAGGTGCGGTGGCTCTGCTCTGAGGCTAAGGCTCTGCGCCTGTGGCTTGAAGGTTGTCGGATCGTATCCCGCGGCCGGCAGAGGAATCCTACTCCATTGGGCCCCTGAGCAAGACCCTTAACCCCAACTTCTCCAAGGGCGCCGTATAAATGGCTGACCCTGCGTTCTGACCCCAAGCTTCCTCCCTGCCTGTGTGTCTCATGGAGAGCAAGTTGGGGTATGCAAAAAGACAAATTCCTAATACAAGAAATTATATATGGCCAATAAAGTGAAGTGATCTTAAGACCTTAATAAAGTGATCTTAACAAATGCTTTTGAGAAGAGTCTTAGCAGCAATTTGTATTTAAAAGGAAGCAAGGCATGAATGAGCTTTATATTGTATTATATTGTATTGAATTGGACTCCTCAATCTTGTATCGTAAGGTGAGGCGCTTGTGATACAGGGTTTTTTCGTAATACCTTGTGCTCAGGTTGATTTGACTAGATCTGATCATTTTGTGAAATCAACCATTTATAGTTCAAATAAGGCTATTTGATTAATCACTATTTCAAATTACTGCATCAAAGAACATATATTAACATATGCAGTATATAATTATATGTATGGTCTCTGTGTGGCAAGTCATTAACATTTTTTTCTGTTAAGTACTGGGAATATTTAGAACCATTACTTAAAATGGTTAGTCAAAATATGTCACTAAAACAAAAGATCGCTTTTGCAATTTAAATTTAATATACATTTCAAAGGGCAATATGAAGGGAGACAAGCATAATAATTACAATAAAATATAAAACTACTTTACTAACCCAGAAAGTTATTTTCAGGCTCAGGCATAGCAGTCTGCAAGTGTGCTCAAATCTTAAGAATGAATATCAAAGTTTTCTTTCTGAAGGCTTAAACAAATAATTAGAATTCTGAGCACAGCAGAGCAGCATTAAAACACAAATGTTTTGTATGCTTCTTATGAACATATTATTTTTCTACTGCGTCAATGTATATTGTGAACTGAAATGTTAGCATTTATTCTTCACTATATGATGAATGCAGTAATTGAAGTAAAACTCATTTCAGGAAATTAATATGTATGCAATGTCTAATCTGGGTGGCAATGACTATTGATTTAAACTTAGACTTTTTTAATCTCTTTTTCCTGGCTCTTCTGTCTTCTGTTTGAATACAAATTAGTGGGTCTTTATCCTCACTTTTCTGAAGTCTCTCAGTATCCTGCTTTGTTTTCTCTGTCACTGACGGAAGCCTCTCCTGCATCATCGTATCTGATACAGATTTGTCCGTTTCTCTTTTTGTCAGTAGTGGCATTAAAGCAGCACAATCTCCCTGTTCCAGGCCTGAAAGGTTAATGGGAGGAAAAGCTTTGCAGGTCGTTTCTTAATCTGCCTTCTCAGGCTGGAGCTGAGCATTCCACTCATATGAAAATGGCCCATGTTGTGTTGAAGTCTACTGTGTGTGTCAGCCATAAAATCTAGGAAACGAACCTTCATCTTAATTGTTTATCACTGTAATGGACATTCTTTTAGCCTGTTCCTGCCGCCTGTCATGTTTCATCACCTTCACTCTTTAAACCGAGGAAGAGGAAGCCACAGGAATTTCAACTAAATAAAAAAACTAATGAGCTTGTATCCATCGTATTCTCCTGGAAATGACTGTTTTGGGGAAGCATGCCCTGATATGCTCATGAGTTTAGAAAACCTTAGCTTTAGTCCCAATATTGTCATGGTTTTAAACAAGCAAATTATAATGAATAAATGAGCATTACAACATTAAGTTCAAGTAGGTAGCTCCGTCAGCATGCGTAGGCTGCAGAGGAACAGGTCAAGGTTTATTCCATGCCAAAAAGAAAAGAGACAGCATTTTGGCCGTAGAACTTCTGACACCTTGTGTCTCTTTTCTGTTCAGCGTGGAATAAATCTTTATGCTTCCTTTATAAGATTAATACTCAACAATAACATTTCACCCATCACAAAGTGATGATATTCCAGCCAGATATTCTTTATAAAATCAGATACAATTGGTATAATAAACAGAAACACCATTAGAAGAGCACCAGCAGCAACAGGAGTCTTTTCAGTATTTCGTTGCGTATGTTAATTCATTATTGTGCTATCATAATTTTACCTTTTTGAAAAGTTGTGTCAGACATCAACAAGCATATTAAAAGTAATGAGCAACAGAAACACTAACAGCAGTTGTGTTTAATTCCTTATGGTTATTAGCCTTCTTGACAAGAAAAAGAAATGGCAGGTTATACCTCATATCTTGATCACACACTGTACTGAATGCAAGAACGAACACCTTCCTGTTTTCCATGAATTATTAGAGCCAGTGAGAGGTTGTCTTTTAAATATATTTTTGTTTAACAGAAAATGAATTATCTTTCAATTTTTATTTGTATTATGTTATTTATTTTTCCATTTTAAGGTCTGAAGAACATCTTGGAGACCTGAAATCAGTTGAAAGATTGTTGTTTTTTTAAAATCCACAGATAAGGTTATAGGAAAATAAATACATTTTCAACAGGGGGACAAAACAACCTCTTACATCAAAATTAATGTCACTCTAACCTCAGTTTTAGTATTACTATAGAACTACAAAATCTTTCCACATCCATTGCTTGCTTCTATGACTGAATGATTGGTATAGATACCGTACGGTTTGATGTTAAGTAGCAGCTGTATGAGATCGTTTTGATATAAAATTTATATCACCTGACAAAACCCCCAAAACCATGCATATATTTTATTTTAACCAGAATATCTATGTACATCGTGTAAGCACAGCATATAAACAGCAGAGCATACAGTATGTGCTTATGTAACAGTGTTTCTAAAGTCACGGAAAGCTTAATACTTGATAATTAATTAATTGATAATTATATAGAGTGCAGAGCTTCTTTCAGTTGAAAGGTACCATCATTTCTAATCTCGAATCACTGTGATATGTGTTACATTTCTCTTGTTTACAGACTAAAAATAATGATGGAAAGAGCTCAAAAGGGCAAGGTTTTGTACTGGACAGCAGATTGGGTTTTGTAGAATTGTCCTAAGCAGTCCTGGGGCAGCTCTTCCTTATTGCTGGGAATTGCAAAAAGAGGCACACTGCAGCTGGCTCAATCTGTCCCTTTTCTTGGAATGAAGAGCTGCACCACAGGAGACAGTATAATTACACCTGAGTTGCTCAGTAACTGAGAATTTTATAGGATAGAGTTGTGCCTCGGTAAGGAGGAGCTTCATAGAATCTCAGCCTTTTTTGATGCCCAATGGACCATCTGTTAAGAATGCCAAGACATCTATCTGCCAGTGTACTTTCTGCTGAACGTCAATCTTAAGTATGGAGAACAAGAGATTTCCAGGTTCCTCATCGCAATCTACCGTAATATGAATGGAATAGGTAGGATTGATAATATGATAACTACCATTTTTAAAACAAAATCGGCCTCAGGGATACTGTATGTTTCTTTGCATGAAAAGTTACTAAAAATGCTATTTCATTAAGTGATACCACTCTTTAAAAATGTTAACAGGCTTTGCCCACTGGTTTCACTTCACAGAGTAGATTGCCTTATAGTTGTTGATCATATGTATTCCATTCTTTATAATAAATAATATGAACATCATATTAGTGCACAGAAAGCAACCTTAAAGCCTTATTTTATGACTTCTACAGTGCTATAGCTAATCTTATGGTGCTAATAATATGTTTGAAATGTGCACAGGGATGCTTTTGAATCGCACCATTAGTTTTGAGTGTGAGGTGTGGTACATTGTAAGTGATACTGTAAGGTGTTATTACTCTGGGAATTGCTGTTATAAAAAGTTCCATGATATTTCACTGCCGATTTAAATTATTGTTTCTTTGTTGAAAATGTGTTCATCATAAAGAGTGCTGTTTTCTTGGCAAGCAAATGCAATTAGCAGAATTGTGAGTGAATTGTAATAGCAGCTTTCCTATCCTGGCTGCATTGTCTGAATCTCGTGAAGGCCAATGGAATTTAAATTAATCTTTTTAATTCTGCAAGGTTTTGCTGGCTCCATGATCAGAGACTGTTCTATTAGTGTACAGCATGGGGGATATTGATAGAGGGAATAAGAATGATTGAGGGTCATTGAGACCAGATATGAATTATGAAAGAGAAATGGATTGGATGTTGCTCACACCACAGGGAGAATCTACTGTACATCCTGCAACCTTTGGTTTCAAGCAGGGAATTAAAACAGAAATTTGAATTTTAAACAGCCACCAGCAGAATTCTGAATGTCTCAACTAGAGGGGGAACTTATTTAAGGCTCAGGTGGTAGCCTTCAGTTCAGAGACCACTGGTCAAATCTGAGCTTTTTCCTTAGCCAATCGCTTACACAATACTACAAAATTTATTGTAATACAAAAGGAGATTCTAATTTTTAATAAGTCAAGAGATTCCTGTGCTATTATTTGTGGATTTAGTTTAGATAACATTAAATAAGAAAGCTTTATTGTGTATGTATCATGCTGAAGTAAACACATGCACAAAATATTTCCCTAAATTACTACTTTTGCATTTTAAGAACATCACAAATAACAGCTAACAATCACCGAAATGGAGCAAGAGGCGGTCTTTATTTTGGCTCTCAGACTTTGTCTCTGTTTTGCTTTCATCATTTTGTTTTGGAAACAATGGAAATTCTATTGCTCCAAGTGCAGTTGAGCTCTACAACCATTCTCTGATGAGCCATTGAGCTCTATAGCTCTACAGACATTGCTAGTTCGATTATGTCACCACAGTTGCCTAGGTGCAGGTGGGACACAATCGGTGTAGGTTTTGGATTGCTTGGTGTCCGAAGGCTGTGAGAGACTCACCACTCCTCCATTTGGTGCTAACTCTTGTGTCAGGCACAATGGAGCTTGCATTGTGCCAAAATAGAGTGTGTAGGTCAGTGTCCTCTACATTTCTCCCTGTGCAGTATGGGAGTTGTTGTTGCAGGCCAGAATGTAATGAAACCACTGAGTGAATAGAAAATAGAAAGTACAGTAAAGGTGTTTGAAAATAAATAACTAATTTATGATTTAACTGCAAATTTATTGTGCATCAGTATATAATAAGGATGGTTTTGACAATGATATCATCCCTTTGTTAGTAATTTAAATGTACAGTGTATTCTAAAATAGCATGTTGATTTTGTTTTGTTTGTTTTTGTTTCTTTCAGTGCTGTATTTATCACAAAGTGGGATGAGAAATGTTATTGCACTGAATCATAGTGTAGAGTTACACAAAACTTTATTGGTAATTAAATTCTGGAGGCTGGAATGATGAGCTACAGTACAAGTCAACATGAAGATTTCTTCACTCTTCAAAGAGATGCCATAATTGGAAGATACTGACATTGAATTGTCTGACTTTATGGATGTCTTGATTCCTTAGTCATGGCAGCCGAAGGGAGAGAGTTATCAGAGCTGTTGTAGCACTGATTAAATCAAACCTCCTAGTTTCCTTTTCCAGTACATGTTAATAAGACTAATTGGCAATGAGACACTCCCCTAAATAGCAAACAGGATGAGGGGGGATATGGGCTTTCTCCTAGTATAAGACAGAAGAGTCACACTGAGCCCAGCCAATACCAGGAGACTCAGGAACTCCTGAGTGTTTATTTCTCAAACTCCTTTGGATTAATTAGCTCTGCTGACTCTCTGTTAAGAATTACACTTTTGCTGGCACCACGTTTTACAGCCCCCCTGACAAAAATCTGAACACTCGACTATATCTGTCCAAAGGTTCAAAAACGGATTAGGTTTTGAGGCTGTTTTCCATTGATTTTGCCCAACCATCATGATGTATTGAACTAATTTCAGTAATGGCAGAGTTATCAATGTGACCTGCTGTGTCCCTGTTTTTTTTTTTCCCAAGCAGAAGGAGAAATGTATCTGTTTAGGCAATGTTCAAATGCTGGAAAAGAACTTTGACTCTTTTTTCTTGTTTTTTTAATAACTTAACTTAAGCTGAGTGGAATGGTCATAACCTTTTACATTTCCAATTAATATGGAGGTTATCAATTAAAACAAGAATTCTCCTATCTTTGACAGAGGAGTCTGTCTTTCAGGAAAATGCCTGTGATTCTTCTGATACGGACTGCTTCAAGTTGGAAGTGACAAACTGTTTTTTGCAAAAGGTGTTCAAAATATAGCAAAAGTAGATATAATGTAGAATGATAAAATCTTTGTTTTTGGCATTTGATACAGTATAACACAACATACTGTATTCTTCTCACACATTGCCTGTTCATGTTATAATTCTTACCGCAGTGTGTCCACCCACATGTAATTGGCTTTTAAGCATGGAATCCAAAGTCACTTTGAGACAAACAAGCAGCAGTGAAGAGCCATACAAAATTAATGTTGGTCATTCAGGAACCCTTAAAAATCACAGCACTGACTTGCTAGCCCACAACTGAGATCCTGAATACGTGAATAAGTGCTTACAAAATTGCCATCAGTCACCACAGCTGAAAACAGCCCTTGGTAGGGCAAATTAAGCACAGACAAAGTTACCCTTTGGCTAGGCTGTCGCCTGCAGCGTGAGTGTAAACTTGTAAAGGAACACTAGGAATTGGTTGTGGACGGTGTGGCTGTACCCCCAATAGTGTCAACAGTTTTGGAAGGGAGCAGCAAGCTGGAAATGGGTAATGAAAAATAGACATTTGAGGAAAACCTTTATAGAGGCTTTCATTCCACAGTCAATAGATAAAGGCTAAAAATGGAGGTAATCTGGTCAGAAATACAAAGGGTCATGTAGGTGGTTGGAGGACTGAGATACCACTCTCAAGGTTCAAGATAATTTCACTTGCTGACTGTTTTTCACTTCTTTTTTCTTCTTTGTACCTACAGTAGTAATAGTTTTAGAAATATTGCTGCTTACATTTCATTTGAGCAGAATGTTCGCATGGGTGTCCTACAGGTGTTCTGATTTCATCCCAAAAGTCCAAAGACGTATTGGTAAAATTGTCCCTAGTGTGGTTGCATGTGTGTTTGTGTCTCTGTGTGTCTTGTGATGGACTGGTGTCCCGTCCAGTGCGTACCCTTCCCCATGCCCATTGCTTGCTGGGATAGGCTCTGGATTAAATTAACGGATAACTACTTTATCCCCCATGACCCCGTATTGGATAAAGCCGTTAGAAAATGGATAGATTGATGTATTGGATGTTTTGAGGCAACTAACAGTCATTTTATTAAATTGTGTTGTTAGTTTGTTGTGAGAAATAGTTTTTCTTTTTTTGTCATTTTTGGGACCTCTGGAGCTTTATAAATGTCGCTAGCTGATGGTAAGCAACACATTGTCACTTAAAGCTTCGGTCTCAGATTATAAATGTAGCTTCCATGCATTCATCAGTATATTTTCTTTTCATTTAAGGATAAGATCAGATCACTTTATTGGCCCTATACAATTTCTTGTATTAGGATTAATCTTTTCGCATACCCCAACTTGCTCTCCATGAGACACACAGACACATAGACAGGGAGAGAAGCTTGGGGTCAGAGTGCAGGAACAGCCATTTATATGGCGCCCTTGGAGCAGTTGGGGTTAAGGGCCTTGCTCAGGGGCCCAACGGAGTAGGATTCCTCTGCTGGCTGCGGGATACAAACTGGTAACTTTCCAGCCACTGGCGCAGACCCTTAGCCACAGAGCCACCTCTTGCTGCAAATAGCAGGACAATTTTTTGCTCTTGTCAGTAATTATGAACACTAGCAGTTTGTTCAAAGGGCTAATCTGGCTTGATGTCGTCAACATACAACTAATGGAATGGAAAAAAAACAGGCGATTTCACATCTTACCTAAGCATTTCGATTAAGTAATAAAGAACATACGTGAAATGTGAAAACCAGAGGACAGACAAGGCTATTGAGGTCTGGAGCTGTACATTACTGGACAATGGACCTTCATGGAATTTAATTTAAAATAAAGAAATCACTGCAGTGGTAATGTTGCTAGCCATTCAGATTGAGCAGTTAATGCTGTTAATTGATTAGTTAGCAGGAAAACACACATTTCAGAGATGAATACTGTGGATAAAAGACTTAAAAGGAACCTTGGCTTTCATTGTCCGCCAAAAGCCATTTCCCAGGAGAAAGGAAATAGCCCAGAATGCATGGCATGAAGTGTGTTTAAACGAAACAAAATGGATTGACTAAAAACCACTTAGAAGGGAAAGACAACTTTGCTCTTATGTACAGTGAAATAAACATGAAAGTACCAAAGCTGTTTTTGATAAATATTATAGAATTTGCTAAGATTATGTAATGGACATGCTGCCTTGTGGGAAGTAAAAATTAAAACAAAAGTGTGCATAAAAGTAAAGGGTGCATACCTACTTTTATCCTTTAATTTGTTTAAAGGACAGCTTTAACACTGCATTTAAAAACACAGGACATATTTTATTGGTCAGTAATGAATGGATGTTAAAACTAAGTTGTTGTTTAGAAAATATTGGGAAAAACTTCCGTGCTTCATTAATATTTTGTGAAATTATTTCAAAATGGCCTTTTTGTTATCGGTTCATTTGATAAAAAAAACTATTTTACTATTAAATATATTAACGCAAATCTGTCATTTGTATTGTTTGTTCCTATGTTAGGAAAATTTACTTTTAATTTAATTTAATTTTACTAAATTTACTAACCCTGATGCCATTTAGAATGCCAAAAAATATATTAGACTATCCCCTGTGAGTGGAACCAGCTGTTATGAGTTTGTTTTTTTTTCCCTCAGTGTAAATGTTTGAATTCCTTTTCCAAGCAAATTGTAATCACTCACTGCGAAGCTCAACAAAAGAAGAAAAAGGCTTCTACAAATGGAAGATATTCAAAAGCACTTTGATAGATGAGCGTTTCAGAAATCCATGGTATGTTTTTCTGTTTTCTATTTTTAGATGCCTACCTCTACTATTTTTTAAAGAGGAAAATGCATTCTTCTAAAAATAGAAAATAATTAAAAATATATACGTATTTATCGGGAATCATAGTGAAGCACAGTATTTGAGATATACTGACTTTTTAAAATAAGCAACTCAAAATACTTGCTATAATTTCCAGCACATCTTCGCAATGTGAAATCAGGGAATCCAAGCCAGTTCCAGCCTGCTGTCAGCACCTGCTTTTGGCACGCTTCACAGTTTCCTTCTCCCAGTAGGTAGACTCACGTTTCAATCAGGATGTGAGCTGGCTGATATGCTTCAGTGAAATCTGCAGCAGCTTACCTTGGAAGAGAAAGTAAAAAAACATATAACACCCATCTGGCCTAAGATGAATATACTGTGGCCACTGAGGAGCTCTGATGCATCAATTTTACTGCCTCATGGCAATAACTTGGTTTAAAGAATTAATTATATTGCCGATTTCAGAGTGTTTCAGGAGAGCAAGTGAGAGACCCAGTGAAAACTATACTGTTGGCACTGATCACCATGGTAAGCTACAGTTTAGGTGTTTTCCCCCAGATAGCATTCCAAGCAGAGCACTCAGGTTGCTGGCTTTGTACACGTCCAGTAATCTTTTGACTGAAGGACAGATGTAATCATACTGTACGTTAGGGAAAGGAGGCTTGAAGACATTTCAATGAGGGTTCATTTAAGTAAAATCGAGGAGGCTGCGAAGATAAATAGGAAAGCCTTTTCAGCAGATAAATAACAGTTATTCTGACCCATTTTAAGCTTTCAGAACTTTATAACACTTCCAATTTAAATAAACTGATAGCTGGAGTGTTTATCCCTGTGGATGTCAAAATGATTTTGGCATCCAATAGGGACAAACCTCCAACATCTCTGGGCAGAGTAAGTTCAAGTTTTTATGGCTTTAAATTTAAACTAAAAAACATTTAAGAAGCTCAGTTCAGTATTGTAGCATGTTAGTTTTTGTCTGCTTTTTCTCATCTTGATATGTTTTTTTCTCCTTTTTTTATACATAGATCAAAGATAAGAGTGGGAATATAAGCATAGCTTCAAATATTTATGATTAATGAGACCATGGTTGAGGACTTTCGGCAAAATGCCAACTCATAGCATATGTTTCAGTGTTTTGAAGCTGTAGATGTACAGTATAAATAAAAAAGTACTAGAAATTGCTGCTTTAAGACATTTCTTCTTAGTATTTCAACATTCTGTCAGTAATGTGTTGTCCTCTTCCTCTAGTAAAAACACATTAGAATGAAGATCCTGTACTTTTTCTTTGTAACTGAGCATTAAGGGTATTAAATAAGGCTATGGTCAGTGACTAGTATTGGGCAATCATGATAAAACACTGAGGTGTGCAGCATTAACTGATTTCTGCATGCAAGTCACTACACCAGTTGAAAGTCAACTAAGTCACTACATGTAAGGCTATAGCCATGTCATGTCAGGACCCTAGTACGGTGGGTACAGTGTCTCCAGTTAATGGTAGGATGGGCACTAAAGATGAGCTGTTACTTGAGCGTCTAAGTACGTCGTCCACCAATGGGAATACTTGTAGTTTCCCTGGTTACCATGCACAAAATCATCTGTAGGTAGCCTGGGCAGCACAAAGTGTGTGCTTGCTGCATACTGAATCAGCTCACAGATATCCACATATTCATTAGAAATAATTCTGTGTCTTGAATTCGACAGAGTACAGTACCATACAGAAGTGTATAACACTGGACCACACACTCCCAAGCACGTTCACAACCACATGAGTTTTCACAGGTGGCAAGAGCTGGACCTAACACCTGTGACTCAGTGATTTCCCTCTAATTAGTGCCTTAAATAAGTATCTGTGCCTTAACATGGATGCTTGGAGTCACATAAGTGACATGCCTGCACAGGTTTGGAGATTGGCCCAAAGCAGTATTTACCATGACCTTATTATTGGTTGTACTTGTTACTGTATGTGAATAAATGCGTTACAGTAGCAATTCCTGTTACTTTATAAATACACACTAAATACATAAATACATGCTTGATGAATTAAGTTTCAAGTATCTGCTTGTATCTGATGAAGTACCAGATTCTTGTGGACTTTTTCACTTTCTGTGGAAGATCAGGACGTCAGGAAAAAGATCTGCCACTTTTTTCCTGTTTCCTGTTCATACAGGGTTGGTTTGTTGATACTCTGTGATATGAATGAACTCGACAAATTTGTGGGCCAGCTGACAGGATAGTCAGAAAAATATCTCTGAGTCAGGGAGATTGAGCCTGATGTGCTGTTAGTGTGAACACTTGGATCCTCCAAAACCCTAAACTGCTCCAGGACTGAAAAACATTGTGCATGAACAGCTCCAATGTAATGTGGCACGGTGATGAACATGGCATGTCCTGTTCAGTACGTGCCCCATACAGACAGTGATTGATGCTATTTGGAATCGGTCATAATGCAATACTTAGAAAAATTATTTTAGGCTTTAGGCTGTTTCTGTTGCATGCAGGCAGTGCATTTTACTTAGGTACATTTAGGAGCAATTAGATTTAGATAAAACATTATATACCAAAAACACATTTCAGAAATACTGTAATTAGTGTTGTTTTTTTTAACCAAAAATGTCAGTGCTCCCAGCAATCATTCCATCACTGCAAAAGCTTTGGGTATTATTTGATGAATTTGCCAGGGCTCCGTTATAATAATGAACACCGTTTTATATTCTTGTTCTCTCCCTTTCTGAAAGCGTGAAAAATATTTCTCTGAATACCCATTATTTGCACTGCACTAGACATGGTATTTGGGGAATAATAATTTTCTTTGTTTTTTTCTGAGTTAGAACTGGAGGCAGTTAAGAGAAATAATAAACACGTGTTGAAAGATTTATTAATTTTTCCTGGAGGAGCTTTCTTTGAAGTGACAAATCACTACGTTTTTGTGAAGTCTTTGTGATCCGGGGTTTAAAAGTAGTATGGAATTCTCAGTGTGCAAAACCAGTATATGTTTTTTTTCCACTTAATGCCTGTTTTGTCTGGTCACAAAAGAAATGTGTTTTCTTGGCTGGGGATACTGACATTGCAGCTCCTGGAGTGGTCAGTGTGCCCCAAGAGCTGTTAAGCCAAGAGAGATCATGACTCAGTTGTAACAAACAGTTTGCTGTTAAGACAACCAAACTGCATTCTGGGTGAGATGGTAGCAAAATAGAGCAGTTCCTAACATTTGATGGATTAGAATCCATTCCATAATATTCATGTTCATATCATTTTAATGAATACTGTTGATCTAAATTAGACATATTAATCAAAGATCAATATGCTGACATACATGCTGGCATCCTCTGTCAATTTCTGTACTTGGACTATTTCATACATTGTGCTACGATGAGTCATTATTCAATTAAGAATGTAACTGATATAATATCCATCAATATAATTATCTCATGAGTATTATTTTAATATAGAATACCAGACATTTTGTCTTTGACAGTAATTTCACCATCCTCAAAAAAAAAAACTCTAAATGTGCTTGATATTTTTATAGTATGCTATATGTTATAGTATGTATGTTTTCCCCGAAACATGTCTTCCTAACTTTTCTTTTCCTTTAATGGCACAAATATTTAAAATACAGCCTAAGAAGATCAGTAGTAAAATCTTGATGAATTATTGGAATAAGAAATGTCTTACTTATATCAGACAGATTAATACCCTCCAGAAACCTGAATATAAAACCTAAGAAAAATATTATTAGCATTGGATTACAGCATGGGGATTTTTAAAAAGGCTGTCATGTTATATGAAGAAGGCTCCACAGCCGAAACGTTTTTTATTTTTTTCTCTTTTCAGCATAGAATAAACCTATTACTTGTCGTTTTATACTGTCTTTTAGACTGATGGTCCCTTTTTACTGCCTGGACAGCTGCTGTTATTCTGTTTTGAGGAAAAAGAAATGCTAGTGTAATTCTGCATGGTACCAGAAAGTGGAGATTAAAGTAGTCCTGAGTGCTTGGGTCCGTTGTGTGCTGTTCTTTGTTATTAGGTGGAAGCAAATTAATGAAACATCTGTGCCTTGCCAGAAGTGCAGTGCAGTCTTTAAGTGTCAATTAACAGGGCCTAATTAAAATGCATGGGGTGTTGATGTTTGGTTTACATTTCTAGATAATGATCTGTGCCTCTGCTCTATGGGGTGTCTAGCATGCTATTGTGATGAATAAATAAAAATAACAAAACCGTGTTCCCTCTTCTATTTTTTATGCCCTCACACTTTTGGACCACAAGCTAATTAGGACTGGTTTTCTTTGAAATGATTTGTAAAAACATAGGCAGACTTTGATCCGTGTTCAGCATTGTCTTAAGAAACTAAATGAAAAGAGGAATACAGTACCATCTCTTTCTGACTGTAACACATTCATGAAGAACAAAGCCTATAGAACTTCCATGGTTTAAGGTCACATCTTTTACCTCCATGCAATATGTACTGACTTAAAGAAGGAAAATGTGCTGTTGTTAGTAAGACCACAAGGTGGCACCGAGGCCTTTAGACATTTTATTTGCACTGAGGCTGTTAAGCAGTTACTGTAAATATACAGTATACAGTACAGTATCTTCATTGTGCAAGATAAAAGGTCAAAGACTGCTGAGTGAAGTATTTATGGTGCTCATTTTGGGATTAAGTAAACTGCATAATGTTTAGCAAACACGTGGATTATTAAGAACTGTCTGCAGGCTGTGCTATTGAAATTGCTATTGTTTTTATTGGACAAGAATGATCTTGTGGAAGATAGATGACCTGCTTTGTTGAAAGCAACGGTTCTTTTGGATTCCTGTGTGTGCCTTCTTGCTTGTACCTTTGTGGTCTGCCTAAAATTGTACACTGTAAGTCTGATCGTCTACATATGTAAAGACAGACTGAAGTACTTTGATAGTACTTGTGTACTTGTGTCCCACTTTGCTGTAATAATAGAAAGCAATTTCCCACATGCAGTAATCGTAGTTATAAACAAGCATACATTATTGAATGGATTATATACTGTACAAGTGTGGAAAATGACTAGTTTTTTTATATTTTTCTAAGACTGAATGGTGGATAAAATTGCTGAATTTTGTGTACAGCTGGATCTTATAGCACTCTGGATCCAGTGTTCTGAAAGTTTTCTGTTCCGTACAGTGCTAGAGAGCTTTATATGGTTTTTGATACAACAAACCACTAGCAACACGTTATTGCTGGTTATTTTTCCAGACTTTTACTCTGTAGGCAATGGAACATTTGTCCGTTATTGCTTTTTGTTATATCAAAATCAAATCGCTGATTATCTCTGATTTGTTGTCAGCATGATAACGTTCTTTTCAGAGGGCATGACAGGAGGTAATTCTGTGTCATTTTTATTTTCTATCGAGGTGCAATTGAAAGCAATCATTTTCCACGCAGTCATTCAACAGGCTGCAAGGCACTAATTTGCATAAATATGAACAAGAAAAACTTTATATACTTTATAAAACAACAAAATCTTAAATATCTAAAGCAAACTTTGGATAAAGAATACTGTTTGGAGAGGATCTCCTGGTTACGGAGAAAGTGCTAAACTTAGAGAGTTCCAGTATTAGGAGCTTGAAAACCAGTGGTAGTGTTTATAACTTTGACAGAGCCATAACTTCATTGGTGACTCTTTTTTACAGTTAAAAGGTAAATTTGTCATTTTCTTTGCTGCTGTTTGGGCGCATCGGGTTTCTGTTCTACGTGGTGTAGGAGACAGAGGAGATAGTCCTATTTCCTTCTGATCCGTAATTTTCAAAACAGTGCCCCAATAAGGTGACAGGGCACACTGTTCTGCGGGACAAATCATATGTTGAATGAGACATTACACCAAGGTCCTGAATTCTTAGTAAAGATCCTAAAATACTGTAAATAAAGTTGTTATCTCTGTATTCCAGTTTGGGTTTGCACAGTTAAAACAAATGCACCCCTTAATTAAACAGATAGATGAAGTTATTTCTCACCTCTCCACCTTGTCTGCTATGTTGTGGAGTCGCTGGTGCATCATTACTGCTGTACTGTATGTCAACCAGGTGCGTGCCACACTTCAGTGTGGTCCCCTCCTAATGTAAATCACTCTGGGATCCTTCTGGGATGAACAGTAATATACAAGAAAAAAGTGTTACGTAACAATGGATAAAGAAATACAACAGATAACTGAGTAACGATGGTGTGGGTAGGTCATCCTATAAAGGATCAGCAGTGAATAATGCAATTATAGTATGTACATGAAACTGTCTCCTGTCTCCCCTACATGACTTATACTGTAGCCTGTCAGAGTTGAGAAATGTCCTAGTAATCCATTGATGAAAAGAAGTAAGGTCTGCCTTTGTGCATTAAGACCCCTGGAATATTTTATGTGAAGCTGTTTAGTATTGTAATGAGAGATAAGGTTTAGACCTGAAAATGTACTTTCAATGATAATCCTGTATGTACAGAAGAGACTAGATAGTTGTTTACGTAGATGATTTCAGGAAGATGAAAATAGCACAATCAATGAGTGCGTTCTCTGCATCATTTTATGCATCAACTAGCAGCAGGGGGATAAATATAATTGTGCCGAAGCCAATATGCTTTGAAGTTCACATTTTCAAAAATATGCAGTACATATTCGTTGAAGCCAAGAAATAAGAAAAGGGAGTAATGGGCCAGTCTCTCTAAAGGCTAAAATTTGAAAAGATATGAGAAATACACATTTGGAAACTACAAAATAAAATTCAGTATAAAATGAAGTGCACACATAATATAGCTAGGACTGTTCAGCCAGTTGATGATAATTCTTATTCACTCTTATCTATCAAGACAGTCACTGTACAGCAATCAGTCAATAAAGGTTTATTTATAAATGGGAAACAATGCAGCATACAGTGGTGGTTTTCAAACAATGTACAGTAACACAATGTAGACAGTACATTACAAACATAATAAATAACAACAACCAGAACAATAAATACATGGAGGTAAAAAAAAAATATTAAGTCCGTGCAAAAAGTGCATAGGTGCATTGAGCTCTGAGGCACTGCAGTTAACTTAAGGATGTGCGCAGCAGTACATGCCATACTGTATGGAGCAAGATAATCTGAATTTCTTAATACGCTAAAGTGTAGCCATCCATGTAAATTCTGTTATTTATGCCTGCCATTTTTGGTTAATGCAACAGCAATAAAAATGCAGCATCTGTGATCGCACAGATAGAATGCAAAAGAAATTGATCAATAATAGTGACACTCTTAAAGACTCGCACTGCAAAATAGAATTTTGAGCACAGTTTCAGAATTGCTAGCAAGGAAAAGAAGCTTTGAATTCAAATTGCCCAGTGGGATAAAAAATAATTAAGCCTATGTTCAGAACATTACAATACACAGTTAAAAGGATAAAATCAAAGGATGTTATGTTGCATAGTGTTACAACATGCAAATAAGCTTTATTTCTGCAGCTTTCCGTTACCTCAGTGGGCTCGTTCTGCTCCACTGCTCATCTCTCTGGCCAATATCCTCTCCTTCTCCATGTCTGCTGTGGCCAGTACCCTCTCCCACCCCTTGTCTAGGAGCCAGGGAAGCATGTTAAAACACCATGACTGAAATAGTGTGGACACATGAGGTTGATAGCACTGTTTTGTCCAAACCTTTGATCTGTGCTTGGAGATTGCCTGCCAGTTTACCTAGTAAAATATGTTGTGTGCATTAAGGCCTGCAGACATTTTCATTTGTCATATAATTCAGGAGAATAAGGGTTTGTGGGCAGGGCCTATTAACATAGGCAAATGTAAAAAAATAGAAGTGGAATTTGATTTACCCACTTAGGGTTGACTTTATTAATGTGAATGGATTTCTACTTACATTTTCCAACAGACAGTACAATTGTTAGGGCTGCTGAAATTCATTCTCATGACAAACACTAAGCATCACATTTTCGCTTACTTTGAGAGTCCTGGTTAAAACGTGATTTGCTTTTAAAGAATATGTAAAAGAGATTGTAATGAAATAGAAAAAACAGGAAAGGTGACCTGTTGGATTGTACACGATATCTTTAGATAAAAGATGCCTAAATTGTCATCCTCGTTTCATCATTAAATTTTTGATTTAATCATTTAAACTTTTTCCTGTTTCTAATGCTGCTCTAATATAATTACTGTGTTTTCCTCTCATTTTCTAGAGGGTCTGGCAGTGGGAGTGGGCTTTGGAGCAGTTGGGAAGACCGCATCGGCAACTTTTGAAAGTGCAAGGTATGGTCCTGCACAGGACTGCTTGACTCATTTTTCCTTTAGCTTTGTATTTTTCGACATCCATGAATACCTGTGTTCCCGGTGTGGGTCATTTCAAGGCCAGACCCTTACCAAAGCGACACACTTATGATATAGTGTTTTAACCACTTCTCTCTTGTGTTCCTAAAAAGTAAGAAAGAGTTGTGGTTAAAATATTATGACATTAGTGTGTTGCTCCTGGGAGCCTTTAAAATGAAAGCTGCAATTCCATGCTGACTTTTTGCTGGAATAGCAGTTGCCTCTTATATGGGTAAGGATTCGTACATTTGTACATTTAATTAGTGGCCACTTAATCTGAACTTTTTTGTGTAGCGTACTGTATGTGTTTTGTGCAGGTATTTTGGCAAGCCGAATGTTTAGCAGAGGTAAAAGAGCTCCTTCAGGATAAAGGAAGGAGAAAACAGTCAGATGTTGAAGGAATGTATTTTAACATGCATTTGGGAAGGGTGAAAAGAATCAAGGCTGTCTGTCCTAAAGAAAAATATCTTCATAGTATTTGTATAGTGGGGTATTGTATCTATTTAACTGTAAGTAACAGTAGACCTATGCTGAAAGTGTATCATTATCCTGTGTTGCCCCCCAGTGGCCAAATGGGATTTTGTTGCCCATACTGGTCATGAACACATGAGATCTGTCACACGGAGTACTGTATGGAATTAATCCAGGTAGTACACGCTTTCACACATCCATTTCTTTGTGACACTTCATTGGGGTGGAAATGCCTTTAGTCTACAATACAGGAACATCTTTATTTGCTCTCTACAATGAACTCTGTTTGTCCTGCTCTAGATATGACTGATTTATTCCTTTTATTATGATGTGAGTCAGTTGAGATCAAATTCTCATTCACAATAATGTCCTAGAGACTTATTTATATAATTGGGCATTAACTTGCAGCAATTCTAGTAAATTGCTTTCAATTTAAGTGAAGTACCTAGTCAAGTCCAAAGTACGCCACTTGGGATTTGAACCCATGACCCTCCATATGGACAAAATGAAAGTATATACTTGTCCATATTGGGATTTTTGATAATGCCCACATTATGCCAATTCACAATTTGGAGATTACTTTTCTTTTAAGATGCTAATTTTGATAGTTTTTTTATATAACGAGTGGAAGATAATCAAATATCTATTTTCAGTATCTGTATAGACTTTAGAACAAAGCTGCACCTGTTCAGATGAAAGATTTCGGAGCCACAGCTGCGTATTGATAGAAGTGCCATTATCATAAAGTGTATCACTGGGAGATTACAAAGTCCCAGTTATATGTTTTGTAAGAAAAATACAAGACATGCATTGTATTTTGTGATATCCAAACTCCTGACGGACTTGAAACCGATCGTTACTCTGTGGAAAACTATTGTTCTCACTTGGAAAATATCCTGACATATGAATTTTTTCTTGTTAAGCTTCCATTAGAGATAACAATCATAAAGGGATTTAGTAAGTGAACCACTGCAGAAGACAGGCCTTAAGATGCTAGCTGTCAGACTACCCTTCTTTATAGCATTCTTCAAATGTCATGGTTTAGTACTTGAAATTAGATCTCAGACTCCATTCTTGTTAAATGATACTGCGTGTTCACTGTCTCTTTTGCCAAAGCCATATAACAGTAGTATGTTGAGCAGAAGTAATGTATCCTGCGCAATTTTGGCAAGAAAGTGTCAGTGTTGTGCTAAACATTTATAAACACAACCTTCATAACCATTGATGTACTCCAAATTTATGTACATATTTGACGAGAAAGCATGCAGTTAGCGGTTTCGGCAAGTATTTATGGAGAAGCGTTCAGCATACTTTGCTTGATGTCTTAGTAGTTAATGCCCAGAGATTGCTTGGGGCTTTGCTGGAGGTTTTGGGCTGTTTTACAGCTGAATAGAAGAAGGACATGTTGGACTGGTGCTGAAATGTGATCTTGGAAGCCAAACCCAGCCAGTTATGAAATTAAATGAAAATCGTTTTTCAGTCTGTGGCTGTGGAAGGTTGTCCCAAGTTCATTAGTTTTAGACATAATATGAGCTGACAATCTCCTTGAAATTGGATAAATCAATTAGAGCCTACATTTATTTGAATCATTATAGGCCACACACAATAGCAGCTTGCGTATTTTTTCCATAAAATTATGTAAAATGATTTTTTATTCTTACCATTTAAGGATGATGTATTTCTCTTTATTTTCATGATTGGTTTCTGTTTAGAGAACCACACATCCTACAGAAGTTAACAGGTAATCATACCAGTTCCTTGTGCCTCTGAGACTTAATCCTTACTTACAGTATACTTTCCTGACCAGGAGCTACAATATGTGTACATCTGTACATGCCATGTGTCATGCTGTGTTCTCATGCGTGCTTTATCGTTCTGTAACGCAGGAGAAGGGTATAATTTCTAATATCTTCTTTTTTCATAGCATTAAGGCTCTGTCCAACAGTTCTGATATTTGCCAGATTTTAGTACAGGCTGTTTACTGTTGCACTATATGCACTATGGCTGATAGCAAAACTCTTCCATTTCTTGGTTTTCCAAAAACTGATTAAGAAACATTTTACATGTCTGTTTACCTGCTCATGTGATTTTGTTAATAGCTAAAATGTACTTTGCTCTACTCACTTGAGAGTGAAAGGATACTGAAGCTAAAAAGCATATTAATCAACTCAGAACACCTCATCAAAAATATTATTATATATATATCTGATATCAGATATCGGATGTCGTGTCATTTACCAAACCGCTTTATACCATACAGTGTCGCAGGAAGCCGGAGCCTACCTGGCAAGCAATGAGCGCAAGGCAGGGTACACCAGTCCATCGCAGGGCAAGTGCAAGCCAATCATACATGGGGACAATTTGGAGGCCATGGTAAAGGCCGAGGGGGGAAATTTGGCTACTCTTATCGTGAAATGCCCGGGGATCTTTAATGACCACTCAGAGTCAGGACCTCGGTATAAGATCTCATCCGAAAGACGGCACCCACTACAGTATCGTGTCCCCACCACTTTACCGGGGTATTAGGACCCACAGAGACAGCAGGGTGGGCGCCCCCCACTGGTCCCACTAACACCACTTCCAGCAGCAACCATAGTTTCCCAGGAAGTCTCACATCCAGGTACTGACCAGGCTCAACACTGCTTAGCTTCAGTGGGTAGCCAGTTGAGAGCTACAGGGTGATATGGCTGCTGGCTCAAAAATAAATGTGAACTTGTTAAATTTGAATACACGTGTCTGCTCTTTCACCGCTCACTGATTTTATATTGAAAAAAAAAGAATACATTTTAAGTAGTGAAAAACAAGTTTTGCCCTTTTTCTTCTCACAACATGATCATAAAGCTTTTCACGGCTGATTGTAAAGAAAGAGGAGGATATGTTTTCCCAGTGAGTTCAGTTGTAATAAAAACTTAAAAAATGTCTTTTTAGCATCCTCAGTACTTGCCTTCTTTACATCGCTGTACATCCAGCGTTCAGGTAGAACACTACTAGTTTTAGAAAAGCAAGTGTTATAGAAAAACAAGTGGGAGAAGTCTCCTTTCCAGATGGGAGGCATTAAATACACTATGAGAAATTATTTAAACTTTTCTTTGGCAGGTTTGTGCCATGTGAATGTGCTCACAGCTGTAGCTGACAGCCGCAAGTATTTTGAAAAAAAAAACAACGCAAAACCAAACACAAAGGTTTTGTTTTTTTTCTCACATATGTAAGGTGCATGTCACGCAAGAAACGCAGAGTGAAAAGTGGGGCGAGCCTGGTTTGTGAATGGGTTGATTGAGAAGTTTTAACCCCTTGGAATGCGCAGAAACCTCCCTCCAGATGTGATGTGGCTCCTGGACGAGAGCCAGAGAGGAAGGTGAGGCAGAGGGCAGCCGTGTCTCCGTATGAACCTATCTCTCTGAAAAGCAAAGCCTGGCCCTGTATGGTTTTGTAAAGGGAACCAGATGAAGTTCTTAAAGCGTGCCCTGAAAACAAGGCATTCCTACAGTAAATTCTGTTTTACCCAACATACTGTATAAGAGCTAAATAACGTTTTTTAATCAAGTTAATACTACCCAGACTGGCATTTAATAAGGAATGTGTCTGTTAAGTCCTAGGTTCTTTTAAGTGCAACTAACTGAGAAGTCCGTGCCATAGCTATTAACGTTAGCTGCGTGTCAGCTGTAAAAATTGTGAATTAGGTCAAGGAAGGAGAATTTCTATAAAATCAGAATTTCACAGCCAACATAAAAGCTGCTTGATGTCCATATTCAATTTTTGTATTGTTTTCATGGATGATGAAATGTATTTGAATATTTAGGTTATTAAGTTACTGATTTCCTGAATGAAGTAAAAAAGATTATTTTAATGTTTTAAATGGTGGATGTGTTCCACCCGATGGCCTGTTGACTAAAGGATTATCCAAATGAACAATTAAGATTCCTGGCATTCAATGGGATGTATTGTTCACAGAATAATATAACTGTTATTCAGTTCATTCCCATATGTGATATTGGCTTTTTTGTCCAATAGTTCCTTTCTGTTTTTCTCTATCCTCCAAAGAAACCTTCTCCAGAGAAAGGAATAGTGCTTTACTGGAGTTATGGCAGTCTTGTTACCTACTGTCCTGACACACATGATAGACAGACTGCTGGGACATGTTGAATTATCCCAGCTGTAAGACAAGATTGTTAGAGGAGCCCTTGAAATGGTAGCTGTAAAAATGGAATAAAAACAGATGAAAAAGGATAGACTACCGAACATTGTTCTTCCTACAGTAAATTAATTTTCTCCTTTCCCATGAAGAAGACAGTTCTTGACACATACTAGAGTTCTTTGTTCAAAACCTGGAGTAAAGCAAAGGAAAGCTTGTTTTTTAACTAACTTGTTCTCTTCATATTCTTTGTGCTAAAAACTGATGGAGTGTTGGTAAGCTTCGAATAAAAGAAAAAAGGGATAGCCAATCTATGTGTGTGTGTAGCTAAAACAAGTAGTTTCTTGTGTGCGGCTCCACATCGTATTGTAGTTATTAAACTCAATAAGAAAGGAGCCTTTGTCATAGCGACCGTCTAAACCCAGTCACAAGGGACATCTTGTGCCAGAAAACAAAAATTATTTCAACCACAACATTCCTTGGCTGTTTGGTAAGACGAAAAGGGTCTTTTTTTCCCCTCCCTGACAGATACATCATTTGATTTTAATTTTGACCGAAGCACAGGCCTTAGCTGTGCTTACCACCTCACTCTGCAGCTGTTGCCCCTGAGCTGTCCTGATTAGCTCACACCTTGGCACCACCAGTTTTGTGCCTGTGTCCCAGTGGATTAGCAGGCGATTTAGAGGGGGGTGAATAGGTGGGCCGCAGTGAGTCATGCCATCTGTAGGTTTCTAGGTTCAGCTTCCACTCACGTCACTCTGTGAATGAAGTTATGGCTGTGTTTTTGTCAGAGATAACAGTGTGATCCCCAACCTCTCACATATCACTTCAAAGGGAATGAGCCAAACTGGTGACTTTAAGCTGCGTTGATTTTAACCCCAAAAATAATTTTTTCAGTCTGCTATTGCATTCAAATTTTATTTCTCTGTGGAAGTACCTAAGATATTAATGTGCTGTTCAACACATTGATGTTCTGGCATAATCAACATTCATATGAATCTGTGTTTTTTCAAAGCATTACGATTTTTTAATGGTTCAGTAAGTTAATATATCCCAAAAGGGTACTATACTAGCTACAAGGTATAACATGCAGAGACAATTTTCATTAATACTAAGTCAAGTTGGAAATGGTTTCCATGATTAGTAGTTTGATAGTAATGGGAACCTGACAGATCATCAGGAGTTTGATTGCGTGAACTCCCTATGTACTCTGGCCGAGATATTTCTATTTGATACAAAGAAGTAAAGGCAAATATTTACATACATTTTATTATTTTTGGCTCTACCCATCTGTGGGTAAAACACAGCAGGAAAAATTAGCGTGATATCGTAGCAGCTGTCCACACTAGCTGTGGAGCACCCACCTGTTTCACTTTCTAGAGTGTGAGGCATCGGGTAGAAATGTCTTGACCTTGTCTGCAGTTTGCTCGAGTTTCCTCAAAGTCTGACAAAAAAAGCAAAACCTGAAAACTTGGAAGTGAGAAAGGATTTTAAAAAGGCATGAGCTGATCATACTTTTAGGACACTTTTTGAAAAATAAAATGCAGTTTTGGACTGTTTTTTTGTTTCTAATGGGACATGCATGTGAGTGCATGTGGAGTCTGCTGACAAAGATTCTTGTCATTCCAAAGTGAGGGTCATTCATTTAGCTTGAAACAAAACTGTAGAGTCCTGCTGTATGTGTGATTTGATGTGTGGGAAACCTTTCAAGCTCTGACCATTTGTTCATTTATTGGATATTAAGCTGTAGAAAGATGATTAAAGATGATTGAATCATCTTTTGTCCTTGCTATGCTATGTGCAAATCATAAAAAATGTGACTTATTAATTAATTTGATGTTGTGGTTTTAAAACAAACAAGTCTCAAGTACCAAACAGGGCCTTCTGATTCCTGAGAAAACCACAAAGTACGCCAGCCGTGCGTGAGGTGAAACCCAAGAAGACAAAGATGGAGAACAGCTTGTTTTCTCCTGCTGGGAAACTGAGACACTTTATTTTTGGAGAGGTGAAGCCCTAATGGTTCCTAGAAAGAGGTGCTTCACGGGGGCCAGACAGACACACTCCTCTCGGCCGCAGTCGGAGCCGCGGAGCAGGGTGGAGGTTTCTCAAAGGAATCTGAGCGACCTGGTGGGTTTGAAGGAGGGAGGGGAGGGGCGCCTGTGATGTGGTTTACAGCCCAACCATCAAGCAGCTCTTCAAAGCAAAAGGAATAACAGCTCTAAAGTCATGGTGGTCAGCGCCTGAACAAAACTTTGCTTGTTGCCGAGCTAAATGAATGTCTGCTTCAGAATACAGTGTAGAAATGATCAGAGAGATCGTTCTGAAATTCTGTAAAGAAAACATAACATGCAGTATGGATGGGAGAGGGGGACCTCATATATGTTTTTGACTCTGTTTTTTTCAGTTTAGACTTTCCTTTTAGATTTGTTTTGATTGCATCTTGAAAACATTTGAGACCTGCCCCCCACCCCTTGTATTTGGTATCTCTAAGCATTTTAACTTCAGATTGAGATTTCCTTATTTAGATAATGAAGACATCTTGAAAGCATTACGACCTCACTTTCCAAAATCTGTCAGCTCGTGCGGAGTGACCAACAAGTACTCTGACACTCTAACACAAAACCGGTTCCCAGAGTGTGTCAGGTCAGCCCATCTCAATGAGTGTTTCTGCAAACAGCAAACACAATTCCATTTACCAATGTAAATCACTTGCTCTTATCACAGATTATTTTATAAATCACTGACCTCATCACACTCTGTATACTGTCCTTTGTGCTTTTGGCCCTCTCAGCATGCTTGATGAATTCCTCACCTCACTTTCAATTAGTAGATGTTTATTTGGAAAGACACCTTCCTGTTTCAAAACAGTATTGTGGTTCTTTTTCATCCTACAAATTGTAAGATGTAGAACCTTTATCATACTGTTCCTCCAATGATCAACTGTGGTTAGTAAGTCAGTTCAACTTATTATGACTTTCAGTGACTGGGATCATCTGCACATTGAGCTGAAACCATCCATCTTCGTATCATCAAATCTCTTCCTCCTGACAGCTGCACTTGTTAACACTATCATGTCCTGTTAATGTTGTGCCCTGGGACATTCTTCTTTTATTGACTGTCCTTTTCTTTCTGTGTCTAGCTTCTGTGCCACAAGGATGTCAGCCTTAGCCTTCATCGCATTGTGAATGAGAATTTGCTCTCAAATGACTTATTTAGTTTAATACAAGATTATTATAAATAAAGTGTACAGTAGCTGCTGATCGCAGGTTAGATCTTTTGGACTATAACATGCAGTTTGTTCCTTGTTTCAAAATGTTTTACATTTAAATTAATTTACATTTAAAAATAATTCAACCAATCCGACTGGATATTTATACATCTGGAATCTGCTTTTAAGTCACTTAAGTTCATCACCTTCCTCCCTATTTTCTTTAACCTACAAAAAATAAATTTTCCTAAAAGGGAGTCATTTTTCAAGCATTCCATTCATTCCTTGAGCTGTTTCTTAATTAAAATCTCAATAGGCACAGCACTGTTTTTCCAAATAAGTTGTTTTGTTTCCTCAAGGGTCTTCTTTCGTACTCTACAGATAACATTTCCCTTTCGTTTCCAGACTCTCTGAGTCAGTGCTTCAAAATTGACCTCTCCTTATACCTGTTTGTTTTGTTTGTTTTTGGTAATATTGCCTTTTTTGACAACCATCCCATGAAAGATACCTAATTTCTCTGTTAAAATGAAATGAAACCACATGTTTGTGCATACTTTTGGTGAAAGGGCCTTTTTATGGATGAGTGTGTTTCTGTCTCTCCCTCTCCTTCTCTCACCCATTCCTGATGTAAACAGATAAGGATGAAAAAAGTATTGCTACACTTCCACACAAAGGCTTTCATTCATGGGACTTGTGTTAGTAGAACGGTTTTGTTTTGTACTTCATGTCCACTCATACTTTCCTGTCCAGACTTCATCAACAGGTTATTATATGGTATGGCCTTGAAGATGTTTCACAGGATGATGATATTTTAAATTGTAGGTTAGAAGGTTTAGGGAAGACTTCATGCAAATAGTCAGGTAAAATATTTTTGAATAGTTTTTCTAATCCCAGTTAAAAACATCAATGTCTTTTTCAAGTAGAAGCTTTCGGGAATCGTGCTTAGGTTTCTTTTACCAGTGGACTAAGACATGGATATTATAATGTTGCACCAAAGAGAATGAAAGAAAGTTAAACACAATGATTGATTTGTGAAAGTGGTCATGCAAGTGATCTTTTTACTGTTCTGTTTATGGATTTCTCAGATGAAATGGTGATGTGTTGAGGTGTTGCAGCAAAATTCTTTTAGTGACTGGAGTGGAAAAATAATACAATTGATCATGACGGTATCTCTCTGCAGGCCAGTTCCCTGTTCCAAGGAAGGCTCCATTTGTCTGTTACGAACTGCTACTTGCCAGTTTGTTCACATTTCATTACGTGTCTGTTTTGGGGCGCCCACTGTTGACAACTTGTGCTGACCATGTGTGTCATATTAAGGCTGACTTTAATAATTTTTTATACTGTGCCTGGGAGTATTTTGTCTTTGGTTGTTTCCAGACATTTTACTGCTGTATGTTTTTTTTTTTAATCTAAAAATAATTAATTACTCACTGCACTAAACCTACACCAGAAACAATGATTTCACCACGGGTCTTTAAATAGATTGGAAACAGAAAGGGTGATCCAGAGGACACTATCACAGGTAAATACTCGAGAGGATTCTTAACAGGGGTCTGCTGGTTTTCAGTTGCCCTCATACATCCCGCTGATGAGCAGACTAAGTCAAAGAAGTGTAACATTTAATCTGACTTGATTTACTGTTAACCAACAAAAATAATATTTGAACGTGAAAGACAAAAAGAGATTGCCACTTACTTTTACAGTGGAATGAACAAGTTTTCTTTGGGTTTTAGAAAATTTAGGTAGGTCATTACACCATGTACAACAGTCGTTGAAATATCCTGTGTAGCAGGGTCCTGACCGCAGTATCTTATTGCCTAGATTAAGGAGATTAAGCCCTGCAAAACTGTGCTAATGATAGGGGACGGCTTCAATTGTGATTATCACCCTGTGTATACAAGACAGGCCTGGCACACTTAGGTTTTTGTTCTGTTACGTATAAATTAACACTTGTGTTTCTCTCTGACAACTTCTATTCATATCTGTCCCTCATAAGAGTCTTTTTAATCGGATTGACTGTGTGGTGAAAGAGGCTTTGATATTATGAGTATCCAGTAATCAGGCATACAATAAAGAACCTATAAAATAGCTTGTTAGCTGTCTTTTCTATCTTTATTACTTTGTACTGTGTCACTGGAAAAAAAAATATTTGTGGGTGCACAGCTATGGCGATGTGTTGTTAAGCAACATACTGTACTGTAACAAATTAACATTAGCAGCACTTCTTAAGTTATAGAGAAAGTTTAAAATGGCCTAGTTCACATGGAATGGACTTGTAAAAGCCTTCCCAGCAAAAGCAAAAAGATTCATCCTAAGTAAGCAACTCTGTTTTCTCACTGTATTGTACTGTACTTATTGTATTTCTAAGATGCACTTGCCTTCAAGGAATATACTGTTTTATGGTGCTTCAAGGCATCTACACATCAATAATTAACTAGTAAAACCAAAAGGACAAGAGCAAAAACAGCAGATTCTTGAATAGGAATCCATACTAAAATAAGCAGTTTCTTTCCTGATGCTTTGGCTTAAGCAGTCCAGTTACAATACTTAAAGTTAAAGTTTGGTGTTTTTGGGTGGTCTCATCTTACAGTAGCTGAAATTTTCAATATACTGTACTTCTTTGTTTTTATTAAATTGTATTTTCTGTTTTTCACCTGAAAAATTCAACAGGTAGGTCTGAATTGATGTATTTGTACTTAATTTAATCATTTTTTCTTTCTGTTGATTTCAATACTTTCACATATTATTTTCCTAAAATAAGAAAACCCTTAAAACACAAGGTCGAGGAGCCACAGGGGAGAAAGCAGTCAGAAGTGACCGTTCCTGTGTCTACCAATTGTGAAGCACAGTAGACTCATAATTAAACAAAATCTTCTGATCTTCTGATCACTTCTCATTTGAGAGAGGAGGTGTTCTGTTTATAGAGGCACACAGCAATGTGAGAGACTTTCCTTTTGTGTAATCACATGTCTGTTGGTACTTTCTGTAAGATTGTCTTTAGATTGTTTTGGTTTTTCCCCTTATCAGCACAGTGGTCTATATTTAGTTAGCTGTTTTTAGTGTCTTGTGTTTTTTCAGATGCAGGGCAGGTTCAAACACCTGAAACCCATTCGACTGAATCCTATCTAAGTATAACAGGAAAAGGCCCTTCTCTTTTGAATGGTGCTTTGTTAGTTTAACTGAATGTGATAACATAGCACATCTCATTGTATCTGATACAGCTGGGTTTGTTTTCTATGGATTTGAGTGTTTTTTTAAATAGTTATAGTGTACAGATATATTGGTTGGAAGTCATTTACTGATCTAAATATGAAGGTTCCGAGCTTACAGTTTTCGTACTGAATGTTCTCATTCTGCAGTACTTAGATTAACTGGCACATACTGTACTGTCACTGTACAGAAGCATATTTAATATTATTGGAAATAGTCTGTTATTTCAAATTGATGATCAGCCCCTTAGTATTGAATTGTCGCACTTGAACACACAAGTTCTTTTCACAAGTTTTGTAACGGTATTACATCATGATGCGAGCAGGGATTCTGGTTAAGTAAAGTACAAAGTCAGGATTAAAAGCAAAAAATGCTTAAACTGCTGTTAATAAATGTTGTTAGGCCTAAGGCCTTCCTCACATATAATTATTATTATTAATAATAATAATAATAATAATAATAATAATAATTGTTTACACTTATATAGCGCTTTTCTGGACACTCCACTCAAAGCGCTTTACAGGTAATGTGGACTCCCCTCCACCACCACCAATGTGCAGCATCCACCTGGATGATGCGACGGCAGCCATAGTGCACCAGAACGCTCACCACACATCAGCTATTAGTGGGGAGGAGAGCAGAGTAATGAAGCCAATTCATAGATGGGGATTATTATGAGGCCATGATTGGTAAGGGCCAATGGGAAATTTGGCCAGGGCGCCGGGGTTACACCCCTACTCTTTTTGAGAAACGCCCTTGGATTTTTAATGACCAGAGAGAGTCAGGACCTCGGTTTTACGTCTCATCCGAAGGACGGCGCCTGTTTACAGTATAGTGTCCCCATCACTATACTGGGGCATTAGGACCCACATGGACCGCAGGGTGAGCGCCCCCTGCTGGCCCCACTAACACCTCTTCCAGCAGCAACCTTAGTTTTTCCCAGGAGGTCTCCCATCCAGGTACTGACCAGGCTCACACCTGCTTAGCTTCAGTGGGCTGCCAGTTGTGAGTTGAAGGGTGATATGGCTGCTGGCATATTGTTGTGCCTGGACACATGCAGTCCCAAACCGCAGTCTTGATGCTGCAATACCTGGACATTTTGGAATACATTTTATGGCATGAATACGACTGAGATTAAAGCCCTGGTTTAGAGTTATGTACAGTATAGCTAAAAGAAACACAATGGAATTTATTTAGGTTCCTTAGAGCCTAATTTAAGGATATTTTTTCGTTCTTTAACCTTTAAGTGGAGGCCAAGTGTTCTGGAGAATTACGTCATCTGTGACAAGGCTATTAAAGAGCCCACAGTGCTTGGTGTACAGACAGTGCTCTATGGCCCTGTCCTTGAGAATTCATATCATTAGTGAGGTGACTGGGATTCCCCGCGAGGCAGCAAACATTTTACAGAGTTTCACTGGGATAGAGCTGGGATTGGTTGGCTGGGACTATCTCTACTTTCTGGCAAACAGCAACTCCTCTGATTTGCGAGGAGTCCCCGTAAACTTTGTGGCGGATTACCTCAGCTGAATGTACCTGGGACTGCAATGACCATGGCACGACCTCTAGGAGCCGCTAAAAAACACTGCTGTGAGAGACCCTAGTATGCTTTTATAAATACTAATTGTTTAAGTAATTTATTGATTGCCCTTGTGTATGAGTGCACACATGGGGGTTAATCCTTCATCTGGAGTGGCCAGTTGTACAAAGCTGTGCCAGTATCTCACTGTTGTATCGCATAGACAACATCAAGGATGTTAAGGATTGTTGGTGTTTGCAACTTTATCTTAAGTTGTATAGACGCAGTACTGTTTCCCTCTTAGAGTTCAAACAGTTGTGGCCAGAGAGGCCACTCAGGTGTTGTAAAGTGCAGAGAGGTGAAGAGAGGTGTGAAGTCGAAACCTGCATGTGAATAGAGAAGATTACACGAAAACAAGTCTGTCATTGAGAGAATGGGGAAGGCGTGAACCAAGTTTCAGGATAAGTTTTGTTTCTGATGTCTTTCTGCTATGGAAGTTGAGAAACATTTCTTTGAGAATGCAGACCGAGAGATCAGTGTGATCATTGCCGTCTGAGGTGAAATGAGAAACTATGGGCTTGGAGAAATCTTTCATCTTCACAGTCCTAACATGTTCTCTGAAGCAGTCTCCTAGTCTCCTTCCAGTTTCCCCAACGTAGATAAATGGGCATGTCCTGCAAGGGATTCAGTAAATGAGGCTGCTGGAGGTACAAGAGGTCGCCTGGGTGATCTGGAATTTTCCTGAGGGGGCCTTGAATGCATAAAAGAAAGTCAGGGGTCCACTTGAACCTTAGTTCCATCTATTGTACAAAGTGTTTGTTGGGCAGGATGGTCCCATCTTGTTCATTACTGTTCTTTTTTTATGTTCGGAGATCCACAAACTGCTCCCCAACTCCATCCAGAGTAGAGAGGATCTTCCACAGCATCTTGTGACAGTAGGAAACGCTCTGCTTCTCTAAACAGAGCTGATTCTGTCCTGTGCGGCACTTGGCTCGATGAGTAGGCATCAAAGAGCATGTCTCTAGATGTGATTCTCTCCTGAGGGGTACTAAAGACTTGTTGCCAGAGAGTCCAAAAACAATGAGCCATTTAAAATTGGGAGGGTATGCTATACAAAATTGACTAATTCCAAATTTAAAGAGGCTTGTACACTGCAAAATATTTCCTATAACTTTACAGTTTTTGAAATAACCCAGAATAATTGCATGGCAGTGTTTTTTTATATGACCCAGTAAAGAAGTTATTAAAAATGTGTTCTGCTTAATGTTTAGCAGGGACCTGTTTTAAATAAAACATGCTGTACTAAGCTTTCAAACTGTAAGCTTGTTAATGGAGATTTAAAAGATGTTCTGTAACTGTTGACCAATGAAGTAGTTCATTGTAGGAAGTAATTTTAAAAGTGGTTTTTTTGTGTTTGCAAAGTAATTAACAGTCTACAATTTTGCAGTTTTTTAAAAATAGCATACACATGATACTTTTTTCATTAAAATGTTTTAATTGTAAAACCTTATTAGTGGTGTAATTGTTTGTCCTGTTTGTAATACCATTACAGTGATGTGCAAGTCTGTTCCTGAAATCCTTGAGATACAGTACCAAAATCACACCATATCACACAGTCTGTTGTGTCATTTGCTGGTTTCTCTTCCCAGATAAGAGATACAGCTCTTTTCTAAAAGCTTCAAAGTGCGCATCTACTGTAGGAATATGTTCTCCTGCCTGTGTAAGTAGTTACTGTAATTCATGCGCAAGCTGTGCTGTAGTTTATTTGTGCAGTGTCTTGGGTCTCTAAGAGCAGTATGAGGCTGTGCAGAGCCAGCAGTCCTTCTAACTGCAAATTTATACAGTGACAAAGACTCTCAGAACCTCACGGCTCCTGCTGCGTTAAACAACAGCGGCAAGAGAGAGTTTATTTTTACTGAATATATGGAACCGTGGAGACGGGCGCTTGTCCTGCTCATTTTCTCCTCTGGTTGGGGAATTAATTCCCGGCAGGATATCAAGGCCTCATGTAGGATCAAACACGCCAGAGTGCACAGGTGCACAACTGAAGTCAAAGTTTTATTACTGGGAGCTGGTAGGAGAGACTTTTATATTATTTATTAATAGATGTGAATATTTATACTGTGCAGTCTTTTGAAGAGAGCTTGATTCCAATGGGATTTGATACTGCAGCTCTGTGTTGGTTTGCAACAGTGAGAGATTCATGTAGGGATTTCATTTCATAGTCATTTTACACTACTGAGACCCCTTTTCTACAGTGTATTATTAAAGAAAACAGTCTTTTCTAGCAATGAAGTTTTATGAAACTTTAAACAGTGCTGCTTCTTAACACTGAGACATTGAATTGACTTCAGGTATTTTTTGTAAATTCATAACCCCTGGAAAATACATTTCTAAACACTTTGTAATGTTGGGAAAGAGCATTTGCATTTCAGAAGTTCGGCAGCAGACGGCTTAAACTTTTTACCTTGAAGAAGCCCAGTCATTCAGGTTTCATAGTTTTCTGAAGTGCACACTAACTTTGACCAAAAAAGCCAGTCTTCCTGTAATTCATGATTATATATTAATTCAACTCAGCTAAAAAACATACAAATTGGGAGTTTACAAGAAAGAAAACCTAGAGGGGATCAAGGAGGCTAACCAAACAAGTTCTGAAATGTAATTGAGCCATATGTTTGTTTGAGTAAACATATGAGGTTGACCAAGTAGGTTTCAAGGAAATCCCAGTCTGCACCCAATCACGTACTAGTAACTAGTATTGTCGTTGAGCAAGAGCAGTAATCTTCATGTGGAACTATTAGTATGTACAATCATACATTGTGTACAAAACCCAAATTTAAAGTCAGTCTGCAACGTTTGGGCCCATTTTAAGGATGACTGTCCTACATTTGGAAGCAAAATGGAAAAGAACCCTTTGTCTAATTGGCTTAAAGCTTCCACAGTTGGGCACCACAAGGCTTCTGCAGAAGGAAAAAAAGCTTATTGTGAGAGAGTCTGATACTTTGTCATTCCTACTCATTGGCACCAGCTCTGTGGGTACTGGGTGTACTGAAGCCTCCCCAATATTTTTGATCCTATTATTGTTAAAGCTGGGTTGAATGCATTTTTGCTTTGACCATGTTTGGGAGATTACCTAAGGATTGAGCATTTCACAATCATGAGTGATTATTACATCTTGTCCTGGAGTCCATAGTCAACTTTCTTTACAGTATATGACTTTATCTAAAAGGATGTCTGCACAGGACAGCCACTGCCAACGTGTGAACCAAACAAAAGATAGATGATTATTTTCAGAAATGAATGCCTTTGTCATTTGGAAAACCAGCGCTACAAAAAAACCGTTCCAGAATGAAAGCATTCCAGAACAGCCCATACAGTAGGTAATTCCATTACATCTGATCATCTCATTCCTTATTGCTGATTTTCCAAGGTGTGTACTGCAAAAAGGTCAGACATTTTAGATTCAGATATTTCTTTTTATTTTAATTAGTTTGCCTATTTTAGAAATAGATTATTGTTGTTTGAGTTTTCATCATGTCTAGCATTACCGTCAAGCTGAAAAAGGAAGCTAGAGATACAGAAATAATATTTACCAGATTCTTTTTTTTGTGAGAGCTGTTCTGACTTCATTATGGCTCAGGGTTTAACATTTCTAATCAAGCTTAAGGCCATTCCCATCCCATTACATCTTTATTCATCTTGTACTTTCCGACACTACCTAACACTTAAACTGGAGAAATGTTGGAAAATGAATTGGAAAAGGAAAATGGAAAACATTAGACACAGTCAGGTCATTTGCACACTAAAATAACATTATGCCATGCAGGAGGGTGTTGGCAAGATGATTGTGATTATTGTACTAATTATTTTTCCTTTGTTTGACGTTATTAGCATTGATTGTGCTACTGAAATGAATTTGTAAATTGGGTTAACTGTTATTACCTTTTACTTTAGGGGTACAAGAAACAAGAAAGTTCTATACTGACTATATCATTACTGCATAATATCATTAATATTCACCTCATCTCATACACACATTGATTTCAACCTTTCCTTCTCAAAGCCCATGTTTAAAAACACTGCTTCTGCTGTTGTAAGCACTTCAAATTGAGGGACATCTGATATTGTGTATTCCAGGTAAGGCAATATATGAAGTGGGGATTCCAGTTCAGGAAACAAATTAAGTTAAGCTTGCTTCACTAATCACTAAGAATAAATCACAGCAAGCGGTTTACATACAGTTTCAGAGCACTTTCTCTTACTCCTCCATTTCTAAAAAAAATGAGTTTATATTAAGATAATAAGAAACTGTGAAACATCATTGCTACAAAATAAGAATTAAGAACGCTGACCAGTCTGGCTTCATTACAAAAGTGAGAATATGCTTTTCCTAGGGTACTACAGCATCTTCAGTTATGCCAGAGTAGAGAAGACTCTACTTCAGTGAACTTATTTATTGCTTTGTATATTGTATTGTGTGCTTCAGTTAACAGGCCCAGGTGAACAATATGGAGAAAGAGGAATTGTGCAGTATTGTGCTGGCTGCCTATTCTCTATGCATTTTATCACAGGACAGGGATGCATCTCCTGCTTTTTTTTCCTGAAGCCGTGCAGTGTTTTGTTCAAACTCAGAAAGTTACTATAGTTACTGGTGACTTTTTTTGAAGTGGCTAATAGGAGCAGAAGAGCTGCTGAAACATCCCGGAGCTCTGGTCTAAATTGAAGATGGCAGGAGTTAACTGAACTCCCATTGAGACAAATCAGATACTGTTGGTACAGCTGAGTTAGTGAATGGTTTCTTTGGTTCGCTTGCAGGTGGCCATATGGCTAAAAGCTTAGCAAAATCAAAATGTTATTTCAGATGTTTTCAGGAGGGGGTGAATTGAGGGGGGTGGGAGTAGCTGTGTTTTATTTTTTTCTTTAACCTTGGGTCTTTTTCAGGGCATTTTGTGGAGTGTAATTTGAAAAGAATAGTTTCTTTATTAACTGAGTTCATATTAGCTGACTGGTTTTCTTAAAGGGACAGAATGAGATTTATTTTTTCTTGCTTAAATGCAGGATGCTGCTTCAAGAATTCAAATTTCTGTCTAGTAAGGTGTAATCTAACTAGTTCCTAGCAGAGGCCCACCTGGCTTACTATACTTGAAGACGCCTCACCTTGGAAGTTGACCTTGCAAATGGTTAACCTTCTGGATAAATAGCTCTTCATCAGAGACGGCCTCTCTGTTGATTCTGGGTGTACGTGCAGTTTAATGTGATGAAAACTTTAATTAGTTTCCTTTTCCCATGATACTTTTCTCCTTACAAGCTAAAAATATTAGGGCATGAAGAAAAATATAGATGACAGTCGTCCCTGCTTTGACCCTTGGCAACTAAAGTTTCTTGGCTGACCACTGTGAGTTAACTCCAAGCCCTCTGACCCCTATCCCTCTTCAACAGCATTAATTTGATTTGTGGCACTCAATGCATCCCTTGGCATTCACTTGTTACTTGATAAAAGTTAAGTATTTCATTTAGAAGCACAGGCATTTTTGCAACTGGTAAGGAGTTATGCTCACTGTGCATACCTTGTAGTCTTTTGCCAGCCAGAACCTTGTGTTTTGAAAATACAAATGATGGATTATTTTATTCCAGATCAGAAAGTTTTTAGTTTAATCCAGTCAGGTAAGGTTCTTATTTTCTGTCTGTGATGTGTGCAGATGAAAACAGAATTTCTTTTGAGTGCAATATTTTCCAAGACCTCAAGGGCCAGCAGGTGTTTGCCCAAGAATGACAGGGAACTGGCTAGCTGCCTGCCCCAGGATGGAGTCAAACCTGGAAAAGCGAATGGAGTTCCAATGTACTGTACATTCTTTCCAATGATATGGCAGCTCTGGCTTATTGCAGTGTTGCAGAGCTGATGGCTGAAAAAGATGTTCCCTTGAAAAGCACTCCTGCCCAAACCAGCTTGTTCACAGATTCCTGACAGAATCATTTCTGAGGCTTTTTCATAAATTAAAATATTTGATAAACAAGACCTTCACAAAAAAGGAAATAGAATTCCAAGCCATTTTTTTCTTAATTATACAGTTGTGTTTATATAGTATATAAGACAGTTTGTCAGTACTGTATACCTGATGTGTCTTTAAGTGTCTTTCTATCTTCTCTTCAAGAAACATTCCATATTGAAAATCAATCAATTCATATTTAAACTTACATAATACTTTAATAAAGATAAAAGCCTGTTCCTTCAGCATTTATGACCAAAATGAAAGTCACCTTCATCCAAAACAAGAATTGCAAAGACTTTAGAATGGGACTGCACTAACGACATGGACTTGATGATGCTTCTGTTAACTGCTGTTCACTCGAGGGAACGCAGGCAGGGTGGGAGAAGAGGTCAGGGGATCAGACAAAAATTCTCTAATGTTTAATGAGGGGGCGAGTGGGCAGTAAATGTATCCAGAAATTTTGGATGGGAAAACCTTTAAATCTAAATGTTATTCTTTTCAGCCCTCAAAGAAGACATTGTGTGGAGATCCAGAAGGACATACCAGCCTCTGAAAGGGCCTTTTTCTTGTGCTTTCTCTCCCCCCTCCCATCTCACACTCTCTCTTCTTTCACAACAGCTGCTTGGTGCCTGTGGACGGCTGTAGCTCAATTGCTTTCTCAAGACATCTGTAACCCTTCGCTGGGTCCTACCGCTCCCACACAGGAACATTGAGCCTGGGGCAGACAATGGGGCTAATTCATATCGCTCGCAAGTCTTTACTAATACAGAGACAGTCAAAAACACTTTTCTTTCCCTGCAAAGGGCTGTACTGTGCCAAACACAATCTTATAAATGACAGAAGCTTAACCATCTTAAAGATCAATATTGCAAACCTGACTTACCCAAAAACAAAACTGTGCAAAGATTGTTAATGTATATATTTCCCACTCAACCTTCTTTATTGCCATACAGTGCCTATCAATGAATAAATACATACAGTGGAGCAGAAGCCTGTCCTATAAAATGTATCAGGAAACTGTCCTGCATTTGCTAATTACTTAGACTTCACTGTTATGTTTTTATACTTAGGCTTAAAAATAGAATAGAATAGACTTTAAAATGGTGATGTTCCACATAAAAAAGCAAAGTTCACAATATGTACACCATGATTAATAAAGCGCAAAACAAACTGGAAAGGAAAGATCCTTAGTGTCACATTGTTCAAACAGCAACATTGTTCAGATTCTAGGAAAAAGCTCTAAACTTTCTGTACGCTCTAACTGTTCTGTAAGCTCTTCAGAGTGGCCCATGGTAAAATGTATAATGTATATCCATTGCCTGAATCCAGTATTCAGCTGCTGAAGTTACAGTACTTACAGTACTACTGTATATCTGTACACTACAGCAGGTTTATGGTGTTTTCCAGAAATGGTATGTTACGTGTTCTTAATGTTAAAACAGCCTTGTCTGCTGGTGGATTATTTGAGTGTTCTCTCTAGGATAACTTTGGATTTCAGTGGAAGGAAGATGAAAGCATCCGTTTTAACTCAGGTCACAGTGAGCGATGTATTGTTTCCATTTTCTCTTTGTTGTTTTTCTTTCACAAATAAGAAATGCTTAACCCTTTGACTCACTGACACAGTGACATCCCTGCATCTGCAACATGACTTCCAACTATGGTTTATTGAAAATAAGGAAATTGATATTTTATGGATGTGTTTTTTTTTTAAACTGAGACTCTTGAGCTAATTTGGTCGTGTCCATATGAGCAGATATATTTCTGTTACCGTGTCCGCACATACAGATTAATATGTGAGCTAGTCCATGTTTAATTTTAAATTAATTGTTTAAATTTAATTTAGAAAAGGGATCACAGTTTTTTTCTTTATTACTTTTCCTTATTTATTTTCTAAAAGTAACATTCTTCTCTACGCACCATAGTAAAGAACCATTAACGACGTTAATGTGTTACAGGAGGCATTAGTGTTACAGAAGTGTTATAGAAGGCATTAGTATGATATTTTTTGCTTTTTAAATTGCTAATTGTTCTTCTTTTAATAACCTTTTCCTATTGCTGCAGCCCAGCTACTTCTACAGGGGAGATGAAGCCCAAGTATGCTTTGCTTTCTGCTAAAACCTGCTCTTGTTGGGGCCAGTCCATTATTTTTCATGATGTGAGTCCCACATAATCTAGCTTTGACTTGTGGCAGGATACAGTCCCATAGACACCAGGCAAGTCACAGGACTTGCTCTTGGGCAGCAGACTGGCATGTTCATATCCACCCATGCCCAGGAAAAGCTGTTTGGAGAGTTCTCAACACAGGGGGCTAATGACATGGCCCAGCCCCAGGCCACTGAGAGTTAAAAGGCAAAGAAGCATAAAGACCACACAGTAAAATTGATTTTATTGACAGCAGCTAACCAAATGTTGTCTCTTTTGTGTTTGTATGCTGCTTCGCAGTTGGTTTTCCTCAGCCTGTCTGCTTTAGATTATTGACGTCATTTATTAGTCACACCATTTGTAGATACAGCACGCAAGATTAAATTAATTTCATTCCTCTTCAGACAAAGCCTTATTCATTCGCAAATATGTACAATGTGTAAGGCTACTATTGAAAGTATGATTTAGTTTGGATTGATTTGAGTGTTGTCTTTCTCAGGAAACATTTTTGCCGGGCACAGCTAGTATCTGAAATCATCAGGAGCCCTTTCCTCCTGTGATTGTCAAGTCCTTGTTGGTTTGCTGTTTTCCATTTTACAGTGTGATTGTTTTATTGGTGATTGTGAGTGGAATTATGAGCTTGTCTGAATGAATATTGTTGGTCCTCCAAAAAGCTGGTACCCCAGATGTAATACAGTAAATTTAGATATGTTGGGAATGTTTACAAGCTAGATTGAGACTAAAAAGACAGAGCACAAATTCTGTACACAAAAACTCTGGAGAGCCAAGGGTTACGTAATCATTGTGCATCTGTCTTGAATCAGGATTTAAGAATCTGGATGGATTCCATTTCTTACTGTATTTTGAGACAGGGCATTTTACAACTAACAGTTTTACAGTACACCCAGACTGAGGGCTAATCTGGCTCTGTGGTTAGTTTACCAGGCTTTTAAACCCAGTGCATAAGGGTTTATAAGTGAAGTGAAATTGGTGGTCTCTCTGGACATTTGTTTACATAATTCAGTAGAACTGGAATCTTTACAAGTAAGCAAGACAACCAGCCAAGGTTTACAAGGCATAGAATCTCAGCTCTCTTCTGCCTATGGCAGGCCCTCATAAAGCTTTTGTCAACCAAGGTTAGGGTAGAGTAGTGAAGATGAACTCACTGCTGCAGCTGAAGCATGCCTGCTAGGTGAATGCAATTTCTGAACCAAGTACAGTAAAGGCCAATGGAAACAAACACCATAGTAACCAACTGACCAGTCAACCACATCCTCCCCACATAACAAGAAATTACCTAGCTGTAACAAAAAAAACAGGAAAGTGAGGCAGGATGGATGATGTTTGATATTTTCATTAATAAGACATAGAATTTGCTGAATCATTTTTTTTTTAGAAATTACATTTTTACATTGCATTGGACATTTAGGTTAATATTTTTGTCAGGGATAATGGAACCTAAGACAGCATCTGAGCTGTAAAGGTTAGATTCATTAAAAAAAGGCAGAAGAGAATTAGATTTAAAGGTTGATATACAAATAATTGTAGATCAACATCGACCATGTGCCTAAACAAATTTAATTACAAATATTTCAAATGTAATGAATAGTATCTGTGAACATGAACAAAGAGCTTATGTTTGTATGTTTAGAGAACGTTTAGAGAACAAAATAAAGGACACAGGAGGCTAAATGACCTAATCATTTTGACCTAATTGCCATGTAGCAGGTTAGATGAATCTGATACAGAATGGCCGTGAACATGACCAGGCTTAAACTAATTTGCAGTTAATTCAAATGAATCATTTAGTTTGTCAATAAGACCTCTTCTAAGATAACTGAATACTCTTCCAGCCCAGCTGTTGATCAGGTAAGATTTAGATTGGATTTAGAAAAGGTAGGTCTTGCCGATACAACTTGATAGAGTTCTTTAAACAAGAAACAACACTAGTGTCCTCAAATTATAGGCATTAAGTTTACAGGAAATTACAGTGTTTGGTTTGAGTGTTGGTTAATAAATAGAAAATAAGTAGTGATAAAGTGTGAATGCTGAAATTGTAGTGATACTGTATAATTAGTGAAGAACCACAGGAATCTGTGCTAGGGCCATTGTTCTTCCTAATTTATATCAGTGATCTAGATTCTTGTTTAGTTATTTAACTAGTAAAGTTTTTGAATGATTGAGATTGTCTCCTACACCGACAAGCTGAAATAACTGAACCCGATATCATTACAAGTGGACCTGATACAAATATTTAAAATTCTCAAAATTATTGAAAATTGTCCACTGAAGTCTTCAGAATAAACTGTGTAACATACTGTATGTGTAACATTAACCCATGGACCCAAGTGGAAACTACAGTATGTGGAAGTGCATTTAAGACCATGAAACAAAAATACTTCTTTACTCAAGCGATTGTCTGAACATGGAACAAGATATCTAGCCATGTTATATTGTATAAGCCACTACTCTGTCTTCTTTTAAGAAAAGTCTGGATGAAATCCTTGTCCAAACTACTGTACCAAACAGGTTAGATGGGCCAAATAGCCTCTTCTTATGTGTAACCATTCTTATGTAAGATAGTCTAACATAGACTAGGCATCTATGCACACGCATAAAGCTGAATACTACTGGAGCAAACTTCAGTAGTATTCTTAAATCAATGACTGCTGAACTATTAAACAGAATGACATGCAGTAATTCAGTCTAGAGGAGGTATCATATCATCATAAATTATTGGATTGCCTTGTGGAATGGGAGACTACAGTCTTTACAGTTATCAAACCCTCATGTGTCTAAAACCACAGCAACAACAGAAATGCACTGACACTTTGGTAAATTGGATACATACTGTATTTAATATATTTTTGCATTTTGTGAGCCAGTTTTCCACAGGTATTCTGTTTCCTTATGCACAGGGTGTTGTAATGATCCTGGCAAGATGTCTCCATTTGTGTATATACTATATTTGGATGATAAGGGGTGTTATATCACTGGTACCATTTGTGTGATTGTTTCAGTCCAGCTGGGGAGAACTGCAGCTTCCCAGCTGAGCTTGTTTTCACTTAACCTGCTGATTCAATCCTGGCATCCAGGTGACTTGGGAGTCATTTAAAAAAAAAAAAATAAGAAACCAACGGCACACCCTAGAAGAAAAAAAAACACAAGATTTTACAACATAATCAGATAATCAGCCTTATAACCGCCTGGTCATGAATCACTTCTTTGTATAAAAATCAAACTACGACCATAGTGAACCTTTACCTCATGTGTGACTAATTCTTCAAGCAGCTACCTTAATAAACAGTGCGATGTCATTGTGACAGGTATGCCGTTCAGGCACAGTACCGTTAAACAGACCATGCTCTGCACACTGGGACCTCCCTTTGTGGCCTGGTAGGGCTGATAAGAGCAATAGTCTACTCTTTAAACAATATTAATAAATCACCAGATACAATAGAGCTCTCTTTGCTTATCTAAGGTTTCTGGGATCAGGCATTGTAGACGTGCTCAGTAGCAAGTGCACTGAAAACAACAGGAGAATTGACAGTTGTGTATTTTCAATGTGTTTTCTTTGTGTGCCACACTGGTGTCACATGTAGCGAATTGTTGTGGTGTTGTTTATAGAAGCAACTGTTGTGCTGCTGACTTTGAAGGTACATTTTCTCTTTGAAGGCCAAGTCTGTGTCGTATTTAACTCTTTGTTTGTATAGTACATTGTATTGGTCCTTATGTAATTGTTTTTCCTCTTTTCCTAACTTACTAATTTAAAACGTCCAGGATGTAAGCAATAATATTATGGGGCAAATCTAAATTTCCCAAAAAGATATACATGTTTATATACTGTAGTAATATATGTATAGTTAAAGTGCAACAAGGTGACTTGAGGGAAAAGCTTTGACATTTGCATCCTTCCTTGGTACAGGGGAAAAGGAAAACGATATGGTTGCATATCTTTTAACCTGGCGGATGTTTTTAGCAGCTTTCACTGATTTTGGAAGCAGAAACATTTCCTCAAGGCCTTCAGATCATTCAATACGGCATGTGTGGAAGGGGATACATTTGTGTACAAGTATTTCTGGAGAATACTGCTTACTTCCCAATGATAAATCCCCAAGTGATGATGACCTTTCTGAAGCTTTGATGTTACCGTATGTAGGAATTAGCTTTTGCGTACATTGTATTGCTAGCTTGTTTGTGAATTTTTTTTAAGTCATTTTGCCCTTGTAGCAGCGATTAGTGTCTCTGGTGGAGGACAAACACGTGTTCATGTAGGCCTGACTCCATTTTAGCCATGCTGCATTTCAAATTAATCCTCCTTCCCAGCTATGTCAAAATTGCACATAACCTGTACTACCTGACAAATCTTTGTGTAAGGGATTAAAAGATAAAGATTTTGCAGGTCAGTACTAACCAACACTGCATAAAGCAGTGTGTTCTCTAACATTTAAAAGTGCAGTATTTAGCCAATTTGGCTTTATTGCTTTTGTCAGTAATGTCAGGCGGCTGTGAGTTTTGGAGGTTTCTTGGGAACACTGGCCTCTGTGAACATAAATAGCTAATATTAATATGAAAATATTAAATTGTGTCATTCTCTGAAAATGTAATAGCAGACAGATTGCCATTCTGAAGTGCACAGAGAGTGTTTCCAAGTTTTCTCCTGTATGCAATTCAAATGCTCTGACCTTTGTACTTACAGAGCACAGCGCGCTGCTCACTTTGTTCTTCCAACAGAAAACAAGTTATTGTTTCCAGGACAACTGCAATTTAATGCCCAAATTCATAACTCAAAAAATTAAATCAAGCAAGGGTTGTCATGATCAAATACAGCTAGCTTGTTTTCCAAATAACTGTGAAAATTCAGTTATTTGCAATGCCCTCCAAATATACTCGCTTTTTGTTTTATTGTAAGTGCAATATAATACTTTTTGTTCTAATTTGATCACATTAAAGTCAAAAACATACTTGTAATAGTAGGTTTATAGGGAAGCATTCACTTTAAGAATATTTCAAGGTGCAAAAGCCAGTATTTTGTTACATTTCCCTTTGTACTGCTGTACATGAATTCTTAGAGTATTTTCTTCAGTTGGTAAAATACATACAGTATATACAGTACATGTGTACATAGGATATAAACCTGCAGATTGGCCTTTTTAGTCTAAGAATTCCCCCTTTTAGTCTAAGAATTTTTTTGATAGACTCCTTAGTTGTTGTGGGTCATTGTCATGCTGCATGGAGAAGCACCACCCAATAAGTATGGAAATGTTTTCTTCAGCATAAGCTAACAAAATGTTTCTGTAAACATTGAAATTCATTTTGGTGCTGCCATCATTAGTTACATCATCAAGAAGACAAGCCAGTTCCAGAGGAGGCCATGCATGTCGAGGCCATGACGTTACCTCCACTGTTTCAGAATTCAAAGATGAGCCAGTAGAGTTTTGGACCCAGTTTTATAGACAGATGAAGCCAAGATAAACCTTTACTAAAGTGATTAAAGTGTGGAGTAAGAAAGAAATGACAGATGCTCCAAACAACACCACCCCATCTGTGAAGCACAGGGGAGGTACAGTAATGTAGTGCATAGCCCCCAAAAAGTACATTTTAGTCCTAATGTGATTACATTTATGCATGGCATTAGCCAAAAATAAAATGGATACTATACTGTTGTTATTAATCACATTACTCTGATCACAAATCATCATATTGATCACAAATAGAAATCGCTTAACTGTAATTCAGATAAAGCAAAAATATGACGTTATTATGATCAAGGTGAAAAGGCTATATAAAATTTCAAAATGCTAGAAATGGCTATTGCTCTAAAATGCAAGACCTGTAATCTTGCAGTCTTGCTCAATTCATCATTTTATACTGTCAGTTTATAGGGGTACAATGATTGTTTAAAATTGTACAAATCAATTCCAAAATTATGTTGAAATAAAGTCACCCCCTCCTCCCCTCCCTACTGGCTCTCCTTAATCTGCAAAAACAAGCAAATATTTCGGTTTTGTGCTGTGTGGAGCTCTGTTAATTTGAAGGGTGCTATTTGTTAAGGCTTAGTGGTTAGTAAGTGCCTCTTTTGTGTAGTTTATGCTTGGAGTCTGGGGTTAATATCTCCCAGGGAACATACAAAGGCAGCCTTCAGATCCCCTGGCCAGAGTGTGGATAGATGATGAATTGACTGGGACTTTAGGGCAAAGGTGCCAGGGGGGCAAGGGACTAAACTGATTGTTACCGCAGGGCAGAGTGGCACTTTGAAATGAAACTGATTTGCAGGTCAAGATGACTGAGCTAAAATGTTGAAACCATGCAGTCTAATTTTGTTTTTAAATTCACTGGACCACTACTACATGGCACATATACTGTACTGTAGTTGGTCTATTGTCCAGCAGTGTGAAATGAAAATAAAAGGCCACTTACTGTACAAGCTCAGGCCAAAATGTTAGGAACTCCTACTTAATATCATGCCGGGCCTCGATTAACTCCAGGAGCAGCTTGACCAAGGCCTGATGTGTAGTTGTATAAAATATCTATAGGTTTTGAAGTCTTTGCATCTAAATCCTATCTGAATCTTCACCTGTACACTGCACCTGTACAAGGTTCTGTGTGGGTGACGTGGAATGATCATGTACAATGTTTGCTGAGTGCGGAGGTGGTGTGAGTGGATTGTGATAGAAGGCAATGCAGGGAGCAGTGGTGCAACTTGATGATTGTGCCTCCCCCATTATGACATCACACACTAGCTGTGCCATAAGTGAATAAAGTAGCTTGCTCACTCGCATTTGAAATTTATTCTCTGAGCCTTAGACTCCATAATGTCATCAACAATCTCTATGTGTAGAGCTGTATGATATGATAGACTGCATTTGCTTTAGTTCACAGGTTTAGCTGGAATTCATCATCATTGCACTGTTGCACACTTTCCTGTCTCCACAGGAGATATTACACAAGCTCTGCACAGTATGTCCCTAGCAACCAGTGAGCGAGAGTTGAAATACTGCATGCTCAACTTTTTCATAGATTGTGGCTCAGAAAGATTGTCTCTGTTTTAGACAGTTTGGCTACTTCCTCAAACTGATGTCTATTAATTTTCTTTAGAGAGCACCACTTTAATGCTTTGGGGCATAGTAACAGTATTATGAATATAGATACTGTGGCAATGATCCTCAAATATTTACAGTATCATTTTTAATCTTCCTGTATTTGTTTCCCATGAAGCTGCGTTTTGTTATTTGGCATATTTAAATGCCAGAGTCAAAACATTTCCCACAGAGCACTGGACAGTTGCTCTTGTAAGTCTCCTCAATTAAATTGTATATCCATACATTCAAACCAGATCTAACTACTGTACGGCCATAATCAAATTCTATTTCGAGAATAAAAACGTTATCTTCAAGCAAAAGAAGAGACTGTTAATAAATTTGCATGACTGAGGCAGACTTTAATACAAATTAGTCATGATAAAAATGTTTATGGTGCACTCCTTCTGCACTGCTCCAAGGGTTGTCAAAAGGCCTCTGCTTTCAGCTGCAGAGATGCTTGTGGTCTGTGAGGACTTTTTGTCAGAATTAGTCATTGCTTTTTTGAGTAAAAAAAGGAAAATACGGTGTTTTCTTTAAAGGCAAGTTTTGTAGGAAGTCCATCCCAAAAAGTCTGTATTTTCAAACCAGAACAAAAATATCAATTTGTGAGACATTCAAAATTCTGTAGAATTTCTCCATAATTACAGAATTATAAAAAAATAAGACCCCTCCCCTCTTAGAAGCCCTTTTCTTTGTTGAATAATAGTTCAGTGCTATTGCCTTAAAAATTGTTATTCTTATATTAAAGTGTAATATCTTCATAACCTTACTCTGTCTGAACTGATTCCAAGGAAATTAAGTTTCTATGTTAAGCAAAAAATACTTTTATTTTTTATAATCCTTTTGTCTGTTGCAACCTGTTGTTGTGATTGTGTTAGAATCAGGCCAGAAATATTAAGGTTCAAATTCAGGGGCCATACCGTAGATTCAGTCAACAGAGGTTAAACTCCACTAACAGAGACATACAGTACTTAAGCAGAATGTTGTATACAGTATGTGAGTGCTCAAGCGCTGTACTTGAATGGAACTCCTCTTCTGGGTGCTAGAAATTGTTTCATTTACCAACTATTGCGAAAGGGAATTGATGTTTGGTAAGGCTTATCCTTTGGATATCACTATTTTAATTAGTTTTATATTTTGATATAGAAAGACAGTATCTCTTAAATGTATTTGTGTTCTTATTCTTGACCAATTTTATGTGACCAGAAGCAGTTCTGGGTGATGTTACTGTAGGGTGCTCCTCTACACCAGGGCTGTTGTAAATATTTTCATAGCTCCTACGACTAGAAGGTGCCCACATCAATCTGGCTGCAATAATAAAACACTCCAGGTGTTGTTTTGAAAAGCCCCCATAGAGTCTGCTCATGGGTTCCCTTTGCAACCAGTCTAGCCATGGTCAGTCCTGTCTCAGTACCCTTGGCTACTGAATTAGCCATGGGGGTTGAATATTTCTCCTTTGCACTTTCTCTTTGGTTTGCAGGGAAAGTGATTGGCACTTCAAATGCTGGTACAAGCATTTACAGACGCACACACACAGACACAAATATAAACAGCAGCTTCAAAGGGGTCTTTTATTCGATTTGTTGGAGGCCTTGTATACATTCTTTCTGCACCTCATTTAGAGGTTGCAAAATAAAAAAAAAAGTATTTTCAGTCTCTTCTCAAGTAGTACCCAACTCTTTAAACGCAGAGTAAAAACAAGTCTGGAAGCATATTAGCTTCAGCTTCCCTGTTCTTTCTGTCCCCCTGTGTATAGAAGTGAGGGCTTAAAGCCATGTGTTGAGAATGTGCAGGATTCTATCCTTATACATCTTTGTACAGTTCATACAGCATTTAAACCTCAGAGCCCGCCCCCTCCCCTGTCCCAGGCTTGCGTGTAGAAGTGTGATAAATTGAGCAGCAGTTGCGTGCTAATCTCCTTGGGCTGGACAGGTAGGGCAGGTATGGGGAAGTGCTCCAGGGGCCCCTGCGGTTTCCAAGCGCTCTGCTTCCCACCTGCAGGCCCATCAAACAGCCCGCCAGCCAGCTAAAGTGGGAAGCCGTGATGTAATCGAGTTGCCGAAAACAATCGTCTCTTTCATGACATGTGATAACAATCAAAACAGTGTGTAAGGGCCATCCACGCAAGTCTCCGGGAGGGAGGGGGAAGGCAGCGCACTGGCAGCAGGCTGGGAGCTGGGCTCCGTGCTCGCTCCAGCCTGTGGGAAAGTGCCGTTCCTTGTGGACTGAGACACAACACGAAAAGTTCCCACACCAAAACTCTTAACACTGTGCTGTTACCCAGTATGTCAGCTCTGGCCAGTTCCCCAAAGATGCTGAAAGTGGCTAGCCTGTTCCGTCTCAGTGAGAAAATTGTGATTTTTTTGTAGTGTTGTATTAAACAGTTTAACAATTACAGTTTCTAATTTTATTGATTTTTTTTAGACCAAAATCTTTTTAGTAACTCAGATCTTTTAAGTACAAAACAGCTCTAATTGTGATGCCCACATCCTCATCTGAGCTGGTATTTGTAGCCAAAGGCAGAAAGCTTTTAACATCAGTCTTTTGCAAACTTAGAAATCTTAATAAACTGCAAAGAATAACTGTCATTTTAGTTGTTAATACAAACGCACTTCTATTTACAGTACAGTGCAGTCTGCTTTAATTGACCGTTAACAAGTTCCTTCTTTAACTATGCTGGCTATTTCTGTAAAAGACCTAGGCAGGGAATCTTGCAGTCTATCAGTGGGCTGCCTGTTTTTGACTGAATGTTGTGCTAATCACAGTAAGGATCACCGGGGGCCACGGCCATTTTCCATGGAAAAAAAAGTATTCCAAGCCAATTAACTATTCTGCTGAATGAGATGTTATCACACTGTGGCTGTGCGTGGTTTCTGTTTCACTCACGCGGAACAATTGGATACAGAACAACTTCATTCAACAAGCAGCAGAGAAGGGCAGTAGGTGATTGTGTCACTGTGTCGGATGAATGTCTTTTGCCAAGCAAGGGGAATCACTCGCCACCGTATCTTCCCGTTCATCTTGTGTGAATGAGGTCTTAAATCTGCAGCATTTCCAGCCATCTCTGTTTGTTGTGCCGAATTCTGGCGTAAAAAATTGATCCCTCTATTTTCTTCTGTCTTTCAGTTCTCTTGGTGGTTGACTTAAGAAACCTCTAAGCTCTGTGTTGCTGGGAGATTTCTTAGTAAACACGGGCCAAAATCCTAAACCAAAACATAACCAAAGTGATTGTTTTCCGTATATGACAAGCAGTAGTGTTTGAAACCAAACATGCGGTCTAAGTCCATCTGCTTTGAAAGTTAACAACTTATAACAGTACATTTTTGTTCAGTATGCCTCTTGCAGAGTGAGGTAGTGGAAAAAAAGGAATGTTAGCACCAGTATTGATACTAATTTCAATGGAGGAGTTAATGTGTAATCAGTGAAATAATAGTATTCTGTAGAAAGAAATACTGTATGTTAATGGGAATTTTTTGAAAACTGCGTCAGTAGTTGTTTGTAACCAGGGTACAATAGTTCTTTCATTGCTAGAGTTATTCGCACACATTGCAAGAATGGAATACTGTCTCCTCAGGAATATCAAAATACCATTGCTTCGACTGGGATAAAATAAATAACAATCCCCCAATCACCACTAGAAACGTAATACTCTGATACCATATTGAAACAGCCTGAATATCCTGAATAAGCTATTGTTATTAATCACATCTTTTTTCTTCTGTTTTTCTCCCAACCTGGCTTCTACAAATATGTTGCTGTTTTAGTGCAGTTGAATTGATACCCCAGTTCTGTATAGGTTTACAATGTGTTGTCATGAGAACATTGAGATGGATGTAACGCAAGGCAGGATGCACAGGGGCACCAGGCTGTAAAGACACACCGACTGTACAGTAAAGTTCATGTACCCTAGTGTACCCACAATTCCCTTGCTCACATCCTGCTCCTGGGCAGGCTGTTGTTGTTACAGGCAGCACAAGGTGAGGGGTCACACAGGAGGAGGTGGAGGGGGCAGCAAACTCATCCCTTCAGGCTCTTCTGTTTTCTCACAGTCTCCCATTCAGTGGGTCCTCTTCTCCCGGCCGGGAATTTGTTGTGGTCTGGGGACAGTAATGGCCTCTTTGTGTTGGAGCAGAGGAGCAGCAGGCTCTGGACAGTAGGCTCAGTGTTCTCAGTAATGGATGGTTTTTCCTGCTTTGGGAAAATGTTTGAAAGCTTCCCTTGCGGTCTCTTTTTCTCTTTTTCTTTTTTTGAAGTTGCAGTTAAGAAAACTCGCCCCCACCCCCTCCCCTTTTTTTAAACCATCTGGCTCTTAAATGTAAAAATGGCTTTCTTTCATTTCACTGTGGGTTTCAGCATAAAATATTTTGTGAATAATGTTGCAAAGTCATGCTCTTTGCACGGCATCTGTCAGCATGATATGGAATAAAGCTCTCTGGGCATATGTAGGAATGTTCAAGGGTATCAAGTTCTCATTGCCATTAAATTACATCCACTTGGTTAATTAGTCAAATATGTTATGAATTAACATTTTTCCTTATAAAGATGCAAATGTATTAGATTTTAAATTTTTTTTTCAAATGACTGACTTTTGTGTTTCTTTATAATGACAACAGTGGTCTTAGCAGAACAAACAACATTAAATGTTTTGAGCACAGACAAAGGGCTGAATTTGTTTGAAATGGCATGTAAACTTTGGTCCATGATTCCTTTCAGTTTTGTTGTGGTTTTGTAAAGATAAAACCACTTGTAGAGTGTATTTGTACACCATCTGTTCTCATCCAATGGGTAGCTACTGTACTAAATAACATACAGCTGAATGGGTTTTATCATTTATAAATTGTAAGAAGACAATGGTTTCTGTATTATACATTATTTAACTGTTTGCTTCTTGATTATATTACATACAGTATACAGTAATCAAATAACTTTTTTAAAGTGCAAACTGCATGATCAGTTGTGTGAATGAGGCATATTTTTCCACTTCCCAGTTTTCTCTTTGTTCCCAGACGGCATAAATTCCCTGCATTTTTCCTTCAACGAGTCAGGGCTCAGGCTCCTAACCCCGACCACTCCATGTGGTTTGAATTTGGTGGAGTAAGACACAGCCGGAGCCCTGAGATAGCTGGAGTTCGGTGGAGTAAGACCTCTGAGCCAGCACATGGTCAGTCAGGTTGGGAAACTTTCCAAATAAGCATTGCATCTCAGAAACTGGAATAGCGTAACCAGAACTCCCTTGGTCTGACATTATTCCACATGCTACTTTTCTTCGGGATAGACATTCACCTTGGTGGCTTGCGCAAGGAGTTGTGGAGCATTACTGTCAGATTGTTTTTTGCTACATCTTTCTCACTTTTAAAGAAACTACGTACACAGAGCAGGAGAAACCTGTAATAGGTCTGAAGGAGGATAATTTAAACATCAACCAAGAAGCAGTATTTTATATTCTTTGGGGTGTGGATGTTTTGAACACATTAATGGCTTATCTGGGAGATCCTGCTTTTGTAATCCATCTGTAACCCAGTTTGTAAAGAAAACTTAATTGAAGGTTTCCACACCTATGACATATAGAGCTCTTTCAGGATCTTTAAAAGGGACACAGTCATGTAAACAAACCAGGATGAAACTCTCTGTTGAGAACTGAAACTAAGCTTCACTTTAAATGGTCACACCTACAGTGTGCAGTGCCTACCACCTCTCTCTCAGTCACATTGGTACTAGTACCTTTAAAGAGAATACTTTTAATATATATTAAAGTGTAAAATCTCTCTTGATGTCATTATGTTGGAAGCAGGCCAGAAATACCAAGGTTCAGAATTAGAAACCATAGATGTACTTAAAGAAGATTAAACTCCATTAGCAGAGAGACTTTTTATGACTTTTTCACAGGTATTTGGAGAGGGCAGTGTTACTGCATCGTTAATACTATATGTATTTTTACCTTTACACTATCATTATGTTTTGCCTTTGTGCTGTTTCTGTGTTGGTACACTGAAATCACACAGATTTAGTGTATTATTGTGTTATGTTGGTAATGTGAACTCCCATGAAGAAATGGAAAAACAAGATGCTGAAAAGCCAAAATGAACAAATGAACACTGAAAGATTCAGGAACTCTTCCCCAGTTGTTGGAAATAAACCATGGTAACATCACAATATGGATGGTAAATGACTTTGGTGTGAAGTAACTCTCTATTACTGGAACCACAAAGAATTTTCAATTAAAAAATCAGTTTCAATTACTATTTCCAGTCTCTGGGTGTGCAGAAAACATGGTCTAAGCTAACCCACCCATACAAATAGAACCACAGAAGTATGTTTTCCTTGTCGCTTCTTCCAAAAGGAAAAAAAAAACTTCTGATATTTCAGCTGATGTTCTGATGTTTCAGCTTCTACTGGTTATTGTAAGAGGAGAGTAGGAGAGATGTCAGCTTATAAATGCTAACTGAAATAGAGTATAACTGAAATAGAGTACTCAAGACCCAAGTGCTGGGAAAAGGTTGACCTTTGACCTGTGATCAGAGCACAGGTTCAGCTCCATGGTCCAAACATCACAGGCTCATGTTTGGGTGATATCAGTAGCCAGTTATGATCAGACATTATCCAAGGTGTGGCACAGCCTGGATGGGGAGAAGTTAGTCAATTAGTATCCTCTCAGCTTTTGGCACAAGAGCAACTCCATTGACATACCACCACATACAGGCTTGCAGTGATATCGGGGAGAATTGCACCAGCCTTCCATTTGGTATTACCCTCCTGCCCATCATGGTGGAGCTTTCAGCATGCCAAGAAATGAATGGTTCAGAATTGTGATCATGCTCGAAGAGCATGTCTGTAAATCCTCATTGTCCCCAAGCAGTTCTTTGCTGGAAAGCTAAATCTTGGACAAAATTCAAATTGCCTGGGTCATGTCACTAGTTGACTGTGCCCAGGATTCTCCAAGCAGTTGCACACACATTGGCTGTGTGGCCCAAGAGTAGGGTGGGAATGGTCAGCAACCACAGTCATTCCTGAGGCCTCCCAGGTGCTTGCAGATTTGCGGAAATGTTGCTGAGGGACATGCATCTCCTCCATTCCACTCCTCCATTGCCAAGACATGAAAAGCACAAAATTGACCAGTCCAAAATTGTGTGAACACAACAACAAAAAACAAACAATTGGCAATTCTGAATTGTCAAAAACAAATTGCACCTTAAACCAGTTATTATTCCGAATATTCGGGCTTTATCCCCATGACATCTTATCAGCATTACGCGCCTGGGTTTGATTAAACCTGCAATCTTACGGGGGAAGTAGATAATCATGATTATTCATCCAAATTGATGGTTTAAGGAGACTTGAGTTTTGTATTTTATGCATATGTTTGGGAAGAGATAATGTCTAGACATCAGTCAGCAAGTCTCCAGCAATTAAATATATTGACATTCCTTGGCTGGTAGTTTTGTAACCAGGGGTAACAAGCAATCTACAGGTGGAACTAAACAAAAGCTGCAAGACTGACTTTTAAAATTGATTGTTAGTCTTTTATTCACAAATGATTAAATTTTCAAAAGAGAAAATTGCTTCTGTTGAAGAATGGATAACATGTTTACAATATTTTAGTCATTGTTCAAGTACTGTTTTCCTTTAATGACATTAATTATGAGACTATTAGGAGATTTTAACAATATTAGATAGTTACGTGATTAGATCCACATCTGTTGACTACAGTATTAAGCATAGAGTCTCTGCATCACAAACACCTTATTAGTTGATTCAATACACTATTTCTCATAATTTTATTATTCGTTGTATTACATAAATAGTCCTCTATACACTCATTACTAAATAGCTTCTCTTTTGTTGCATTCAGTTTACAGTGTAATTCACTTTATTTGCAATAAAATACATGTGAAAATATATTACGGTTTGGAAAGGAAACCTCTTGAATGCCTGGAGATCTATGGAAATTACAGGTGTAAATAAAAAAAACACCAGCTTTACATACAGACATTTGAACTTTGTATTTACATTGCTTTCTGTTTTCCTCATTTTATCCTTATGTTAAGGATTTTCTTGCCCTTGAATATGTTTATCATGATGACCAGGAACTGGTTAAGTGATACAGTTTAGATAAAAACAGAGCTACTTTACTGTGGCTTACATCATTAGTTTGTCCCGATAGCAATGTCTGATATTTCCATCAATTATATACAGATCAAGTAAGCCTCACAGCTGAAGCAAGGGTATTTAAAATGGCTTTTGTTGTTATACCAGTTCTTTGTAGTTCAGATACTGTACAGTATTTTACAGTACCGTAATTGTTGTTTTCACCCATTTGCAGGAAATGTGAAGTTTTAATTGTTTTAGGAAGGAAACAACAAAGTATCCGTGGTGCAAAGTTACATGCATATGACTCTTATATTTTATCAACTTTGTTTTTATTGTTTTTGAAAGTCATTGGAAGTCACACTTTGTATTAATCATTCTTTCATGGGATTGCTCTGTTCTTAAGAGATTTGGTTGGCGGGTCTCCATCAGCTTTACTTTGGTAAACAGACCATAAAAATCCAAGGTTCAGTGAAGTTTAGATATCCCTGGAAAGTAATAAGACAGACACCTTGGCCAAATTGAAGACATTCGTGCACTTGTTTTCTAAACTCATACATCATACACAGCAAGTGCCAGAACAGCAAGTTCACAATAAATAGAAACAGGGTCTCTTAAAAATAAAGAAAAAAATCAACATTTCACCTGGAGAAGGTGCATCAGATACACAATGAAGTAGAAGACTGGTTAGCATGAAGGTACCAGACCTTTCTCAAAGATCTCGGTGGAACCTGAGCAGTATACCTTTGGCCACATATATACATATATAGCCACAGCTCTGTGGCTAAGGATCTGCACCTGTGGCTGGTAGGTTGCCGGTTCAAATCCCGCAGCCGGCAGAGGAATCCTACTCCGTTGGGCTCCTGAGCAAGGCCCTTAACCCCAACTGCTCCAGGGGCGCCGTACAATGGCAAACCCTGCGTTCTGACCCCAGGCTCTCTTCCTATCTTTGTGTTTGTGTGTCTCATGGAGAGCAAGCTGGGGTATGCGAAAAGATAATTCCTAATGCAAGAAATTGTAAAGGGTTAATAAAGTGATGTTATTATTATTATTATTATTATTATTATTATTATTATTATTATTATTATTATTATTATTATCATCTAGATCTAGTGATCTTTCCTGCCAGCCAAAGTGCAATCCGGGGATTTTGGGAGCAGTTCTGGTGGAATTGAATAGACAGGCTGGTCAGTAGGGCACAGTAAACTACACCACCAGATGACTCAAAAACGGCCACTATTGATGCTTAACTACACTAAGTGTAAAGTGTAATACGTTTAGTAAGTCGAGTTTTGTTATGTTGTATACCATGCTATCACATCCTATGTTCCATTTCATTGCCGGTAGTTGATCATACTTCAGGTCCACTGACACACTTAGGATGTTTCAAATAACCTGCCCTTGGTGCTTAGGTATGATTCCTTACAATTGGTATTTTAAGATGTGCACACATACTCACACACAAACATGCAAACTTCACTGACATACATGTTGACTCACTCACTACGTACACCACTTTCATTCCCTCTCACATACTGGCTGCTGCTGCTGCAAGCCCTTCCGTGACTGGCTGTCATTAATCTTCCTACTCCAGGGGCAGGATCTTGACTGGGTGCCAGAAACAGTCGAGGAAAGGCCAAAAAAACCTTCCAAAAACAGAGCAGCTTTTCTTGTTCCTAAACCGTTCCCGGCTCATGCCTTTCTGGCCCCCAGGGCTTAGCTGCAGAACAAAAGATTTTCTTTGGATGCGGCAGAGTGCAGTCAAACAAACAAAATCGTTAACATCACTTACAACCATGTTGTTTAATCGCCACCATGGCTTGTTATTGCTTGTAAGGTGTCTTTTTGTGCTGTTCCTTCTTTTTTTTTTGGAGAATATTCATAGTATGATTTTTTCTTTAAACAAACGTGAAGCTTGTGAAGAAGTGCCCAAATGCCACCGATAGGTTTGAAAGATTGGTAGTTGACAGTGACCTCACAGCTGGCTTCAAGGAGAGAACATCATTGAATCAGTTTATCAGATTTTGTGTGACAGTTGTGGAAGGAAATACCAAACTTGCCCTACAGAATTCCCTACAGAATTTTATTAGTGATGAAAACGGCTGTAAAGGTCTCACATTCATTTGTCAAAAATGGGATTCAGATCCGAAATGTGACATCTCCTAAACAGGGATTACAGTGGGACTTCAGGTTTTATTTATGGAGTTTATTTTTGAGCAGTATAGTTCTTAACAGCTGATCTCCTGGAGCCTTGATATTATAATTCAAGTTTAGTATTTACAGTCTATGTGGACATACATTGGCAGTTGCCGCATTAAAAGGGTTTTTTGGGGATGTCTCTGCCAACTTTGTGGTCCAGCTTGATATATCTTTTGCCCATTCTTTCTCGGCAGATTTGCTCAAGCTCTTTCAAACTGCTTGGGGATCACTTATAAACAGAAGTTTTCACGTCTTTCCATAGGTTCTTAATAGGATTCAAGTTTGAGTGGGCCATTCAAGGGCATTCACTTTCTTCTTCTTAAGTCACTACAATGTGGCTTCAGCCTTGTGCCCTTGTCTTATGGATCTTATGCCCCCGTTTTAAGGCTTTAGCAGACTCCAAAAGGTTTATCAGAAGCATTTGTCTGTACTCTAGTATATCCGTTTTTCCTTCAGTCCTAACTGGCTTTCCAGTCCCTGCTGACAGGAAGCATCCTCATAGCATGATACTTGACTGTAGAGATAGTGTTGACTGGGAGATGTGCTGTGCTGGGTCTGTGCCCAATGTTAACGCTTGTCATTTAGACCGAAAAGGTCAAGTTTGGAACTTTTCCACATTTTTGCAGGATCATTCAGATGCTTTGTTGCAGTAAGGTGGGTTTTACTGTGTCTTTATGGTTGAGTCTTTGCTTCAAATTCATTACCGACAAAGAAACTGATGTTTTTATTATGAATCATGAGAACTACTATTATTGCGTACAGAGGCTACTCAAGTAATTTTGTGCATCTAAATTAAATTAGGCTTGCCAATGCAAAGGATTTTGTTTTCTTTCATGTTATCTATTTCTGTTTTTCTTGCTTTGAAAGTGTGGAGAGTGTGCACATAGACATATAAATTGTTACTCAAAAGTGTCATGACTGCAAACTTTAATAAAATGTAAAAACCGTGCAAGGGTCTGAATACTTTAAGTAAAGTGAAGCTTTAAAGTGAGTATACCTCCCATTTAATGTAATGTATTCTTAATTATTTTTAAGTTATCCTTAAGTATTGTTTCTGTGCAGCTTTCTACAGGCAGTCCCATGCAACAGAACTGCACAAACTATTGTCAAACAAATACCTTTACAAACAAAAGATGCTGAATGCCCCAGGGCAAAATAACTTAAGATTTTCCTAGAATGTGTCATTCAATTGTCACTCCTCTCCATGTGGAGTGTTTGTATAATATGTGGGCATAGTTTTTTTAAATATATTGCCCTGCTGATTCTCTTGTATGGTTCTTTTAATTTTTTTAATGTAGACAGTTCAACAGGAATTTTTACTTTAAGTAAGCAGAGGTTGGTTAGACCTGTGAAAATGTTAACACTTTAAGTTATTTGCATTAAGAAATACCACTGATATTTTTCCGTCAACATACAGTAGGAGACAGAAGGAAGAACCCGTCTCAATGTTCCAAATGTAATTTCCAAAAAATACATTTGTTTTGAATGTTCATTTATTTTATTTTATGTTTATTTATTTTATTAATAAAATCAACCAGCTCCAGCAGTTACAGATTGTAGCTCTCCGATTAGATACTTAGCTTAAAGTAAAAAAATTATAAACATCCAGAGGTAATGAAACTGAGCAAAAAATTAAATGAGATTCTCTTTGATGTGTCTTACTCAAATCAAATGTATTTTTTTGTACACTGGATAAACAGATGGTGAATATACAGTAGCATTAGAGGAAATCTCCCATTTTCATATCTTTAATTGGGCACGGTTACATTTTAAAAAATCTGAAAAAAGCTATCAGATGTTCTAACCCATTACAGATTGGAATTGCCAACTGTGAATCAACTCAATTCACACCCCTGTGCACACACTCCTCCAGCATGCCCACTGTTTGAGCGGAGTTGCCACCAGGCCCTGCAGGACAGACACAGTAGCAGCAATCAAAGGAGTGAATGCCTGTCCCTGAACTCACACACAATCTTCTTGTCACAGTAGATCCTCTGACTGACTCACACCCACACAAGCCCACCAATACTCAGCTGCAAAAACTGCACTGTTGAAAACTGTCATTTGGGGGATATAGAATTGGGTTTTATATACAGATGTTTTGAACTTGATAGAAATGTGAAGTAATCCAGCTACCTTGGGACAATTTAGAAAGTAATTACAATGGGTATCTAACACAGTCCAGACAAAGCGAGACTTACTGTACAAGTCTTGAAACATTGGATTAGGATTAAATACAGGAAAATATTTTGAAGAGTTTACAGTGGTTACGTCTGACTTTGTGGGTTGTCATAACCTTCACCTTTACTAATTAATTTGTTTGTGATTGCTTCTCCTGTGTGTTATACACAGAAATGGGATTATAAGGATACAGTTCCTGTACACACCAGAGGGTGTAAAACTGGCTTACTGTGACCACCATCTGTATCTTTGATGACTTGGAATGTAGATGCTTACAACTATTAAGTGTCCACTGTCAACATCCAACATGATGGAATAGGCCAAATAATTTTCTAAGCACCTTTGATTTATCAGGTTTTTCCAATGATCTGACAAGAAAGCTGTAATGTAATCTTTAAAATTGATGAAGACTAAAGTGAAGTACAGAGTTGCTTAGAAGATGAGGAATTAGTAGTATGTGTCTATTTTGGGTACTTTTCTGCTAATGAGATTCTGCCAAGACATCAACAAGTGTAAAGAAATTGAAATCAAATTTATTAAGATTCACTCTACAATGCCACTCCATATTGTACAGGTGCCAAGAATGAACCAAGCTTCGTCTACTTGCATTCAGTAGTTCAGTAGTGCCATCTCGGATGTGGTTACATTTATCTTCTCTCAGCCCTTACCTCAAATTACAAGACTACAGCACTGAGTAGAAATTAATAGCAGTAATTCTGGAGAGTAAGTGAGGGACTGGGCAAGCACGACACTTTGAATTTAACATCTATCCATTTTTTAACCGCTTCATCCAACTCAGGGTCACAAAGGCACCGTAGCTTATCTCAGCAAGCAGCAGGCACAAGGTGGGCCACACCTTGAATAGGACACCAGTCCATCACAGGGCACATACAGACAAAGACATGCACACACTCCCATCAGGGCTAATTTTCTCCGAATCCAATTAACCTACCAGTATTTCTTTGGACTGGGGGAGAAAACCGGAGCACCTGGAGTTAACCCACACAAACACAGGGAGAATAGACAAACTCCATGAGGATAACACCCCAGGTCCGGAATTGAACCCAGGGCCCCAGCGCTGCAGTGCAGCAATACTAACTGCTGCACCACCATGCTATGCTGAATTGAACATGTAAAACTTAAAAGTGAAAAATATCCACATTGTCAGAGCCAAGAGTGAGATGTGTGTTCTATTAATATGTTTTCAAAGGCAAAGAAAAGCTCGCTGCCTTTGATCCAGTGACATGGCAAAGTGCAGATGCTTCTTCTGACAATCAGCCCCCTTTAAGCAGGGTTCTGTCAGGCTTCTGCAATCTGTTAATCAAAGCTAAGTCTTGTGGGCTTTTTGATGTGCATACCTGACATAACCAAATTTTGCCCATGAGGCAAGCTCATTTGGCACTCTGTAATATCCTCCTTCACTTTCCAGATTAACTGCTGTGGTTGAAGTTGTCACGATACAGAGTGGAATAATTGCACCCACAGCAGGGATGGCGAGACACCAAGTTAGCAAAACCACAACTGCTGTTCTAATTCCCAGTATAATTGGTCTGTGTCCCTACACAGGGAGCAGGGTGCACACAAAATTACATGACAAGGGGAGACGAGCAGCTCAGATGAGCATTTACGTGTATTTTCATTGTGTTGGAAGCCATTTGTTTTCTAAATAGTCATGCATGTGGTTTTGAGGAAGAATGCCATTGTGTTAATATTTTTTGGTATTCTACAGCATAAAAAAATCTCACTGTTTGAAGGAACTGCCTGTGTCTGATGTTGTCCATGTGAAACTACCCTAACTGACACGCACTATCATTAGTCTGCACAGGGCTTGGCAGAGACATTACATGCTCTTGGATTCCTCCTGTTTAAACATATTTATTTGCTGAGTATGCACACCAAGATGTGGACCGTTCCAGGGCAGAAGTATTGACTGCACTCCTTTGGTTTGGCATGGGGTGATCAACACACCCTCTGGTTGGGCTCAGAAAATGCATGTGAAATCTGTTGCTTGACATTGAGTGTAAAAAGACCTGCCTGTAAATGTTCAGCACTGTCTCATGGCATTAGCTACCGCTGTAGGTGAATTTACATAACAAAGCATTTACTAGAGTGAGACCAATTCTGCAGTACAATGATGAGAGTCCTCAGAGTTGCATTTATCAGTGCTTTAGCCTTACATTTGTTTCCCAGCATTCGTTCAAAGTCTTAAACCTGGCCTGCTTGAAGTATTTAATGTTTTTAGAGTGATGTCCTTTGTGGAAAATGGTTTTCTTTTAATATGTAGTCACCAGTTGTTATTAAGGTTGCATCAACTGCAAATACAGTACGCAGAAGTGACTGACACACAGAGAAAAGCTCCTTTGAAATAAGGAGTGTCTCAAGGTCTGCCCATCTGCAGGCTATTCATCATTTGACATGCTGGCAAGAGAGGTAGCTCTGACTGGAGGAGTGACAGGCCTTTCACTGACATCACTACAGCCTGCAGGTGCTTGGCATGTCACTGGAGTTTCTCTTGGCGACTGCTAACTGTATACATTACTGTATAATGTTAAAATGCCTTTATTATGCTTTGTAACACTGGACCAATAACAAGCTGTCGTGTATTGTAGTAAACGATCTTTATAAATATTTGTTATGGCTGTGTCCTCAGGGTCCAATAAAGTAAAGCATAGTAAAGACATGTGGAAACCATGATATAAGTGTATAAAATACCACAAGAAATTAACCAAGGTAAACTTTCATAGGATAGGGTATAGTAAATAAGCAGTCTGTTTTCTTGTAATTATGATTTTTGCCCCCGTTAATTTCCCCAGTTTATAATGTATTTAAGACAGTTCAGGTGGGTAGCTACGTCAGCATGCGTAGGCTGCAAAGGAATAAGTAATAGGTTTATTCCATGCTGAAAAGAGAAGAAAGAAAACACAACGTTTTGGCCGAAACGTTGTTTTCTTTCTTCTCTTTTCAGCATGGAAAAAATGTATTTAAGATTCACATTTATCTCCAAACACTTCATTTGAGTGAAAAACTGATCTTTGAGAGGGGATTAAGACAAGTAGGATTAGGAGTTTACATATATGTCTTTTTTTTTTTTGCTTGTTTCAGAAATCTGGCTATTGGTATCGGAATTCAGAACTTCCCAGAGGGCCTTGCTGTCAGTCTTCCTCTGCGGGGAGCAGGACAGCCCATGTGGAGAGCTTTTTGGTAAATATATACCACTGTGTAAGCCAAACTGTCTGTCACATACATTGCTGTCATCAGTATGATTTTTAATTATAGACAGTTTTTTGAGTAAAAGAGTCCTCAAAAATTATACCCATATTTCTTCCAAAAATGTGATCCAACGTTAATTTTTGTATTCTTCCACTCAATTGCCCCAAAACTGGATTGCTTGTTCAGCCTGAAAAAGGTTATATTTGTGTTTAGCATTAACTTGAATAATTCCAACAAATCAGTGCTTGAGAGGCTGCAAAACTGACATGACATCCAACTTTGTGAGGGATTTTTTAATAAGATAAACTGTCCTTTCTTCACTTTACCAATACCCTATCTTTTCTGGCTCATGAGCTGTTTTTCACTTTTCAGTTCCCAGGTATTAATTGAGAGTAATAGGAAGCAGTGGATGGTTTAACCTAAACATGTGCAGTATCAAGTTGTTGTTTCATTCCATCTGAACAGCCTTCAGTTTTCACACTTCTCTGCCTTTGATGGGCTTGAATAGTACAGTATTTATATTGAATAAAAAAGTAAAGGCTCTGAACCAGGCTATACTTTTGCTAGGTACAATATTAGGACCCCCAGTCCAATGATTACTCTCGAACACCGGCAAGCAGGCTAATGTATGGTTAGTGTGAGGAAGAGCATGAGTTATACTTCCCACAACATTCGTAGCCAGAACAGTCCCCAGATCTCATCCCACAGGAAAACTGATGGACCTAGTGCAATTTGGCCACACACCAGTTCCCTTACACAACCTACCAGTGATGGTGATCCTTCTGAGCAAATAGGACTTGGGGGGCAATTATTTCAGATTCTTGCAGAATATATGAACCATCACATTATCTTGAAAGCCTTCTAAGATTATTTTTTTTGTTGCATTGATTGTATTCATGCACCATATTTTACAATTTGGCAGTCCATACCTGCTAAAATACAGGGACGGAAATATTCTCGCAGCCGTCACCCAGCCATTGCAGCAGAGACACATTGCGTGAGCCTCACCAGCTTCCACACCAAGGACAGGCTGTAAGAGTTGCTCTCTACAATGCCTGAGATCCTCATAAGTACTGCATGTGTTGGCAGTGGACTTTTGACTTTGTGTCAGTTGTACATCCGGGACAAGCAGAGGAGGAAGGAAAACAGGGAAGGCAAAAGAAATCAAACAGCAACCTCTAATTAAAGTTAGTCACCTCCGACCAATAACTGCACACAGATCTGTATCACAGTTAGGGTGGAGAGTGGTTTATTGCCCGTGCTAGTGCCTCATAAACATAAGAAATCAGAAAAAGAGAAAGAAAAGCCATATCACCCTGCAACTCACAACTGGCAACCCACTGAAGCTAAGCAGGTGTGAGCCTGGTCAGTACCTGGATGGGAGACCTGCTGGAAAAAACTAAGGTTGCTGCTGGAAGAGGTGTTAGTGGGGCCAGCAGGGGGCGCTCACCCTGCGGTCCATGTGGGTCCTAATGCCCCAGTATAGTGATGGGGAAACTGTACTGTAAACAGGCGCCGTCCTTCGGATGAGACGTAAAACCGAGGTCCTGACTCTCTGTGGTCATTAAAAATCCCAGGGTGTTTCTCTAAAAGAGTAGGGCCAAATTTCCCATTGGCCCTTACCAATCATGGCCTCCTAATAATCCCCCTCTATGAATTGGCTACATTACTCTGCTCTCCTCCCCACTGATAGCTGATGTGTGGTGAGCGTTCTGGCGCACTATGGCTGCCGTCGCATCATCCAGGTGGATGCTGCACATTGGTGGTGGTGGAGGGGAGTCCCCATTACCTGTAAAGCGCTCTGAGTGGAGTGTCCAGAAAAGCGCTATATAAGTGTAAGCAATTATTATTAATTATTAATAATAAAAGCCTGAAGACTTCCTTTTTGTTAGCAAGTGTTATCATCCGTTCCACTGTGTGGAAGGGATGCTTCTTTCATGTTATCTTATCTCTGCTATTGTCAGCTTTCTTCTCTCCCGTCTGTCCCTGTCTACTCAATCTTTTTCAAAAGACCCAATGATATTTCCAAATCTTTGCACCCGCAGCTTTTCTTAAGGCGATACCAGCATGTCTGGCCTCTTAGTGCTCATGACAGTTGATTGTAGCATTACTTAGCACTATCTTTGGTGTCTAAAACATACTGGAAACACTTATCAGACCACCATGAAGTCACTAAAGCAGTTTTAGGGGAGTAATTTTATTGTGAGTAAGTGAGGCTACTTTTCTTTTTTTCTTAAACCTTTTGGCCAATCGCTGTTTCTTAAATACATCAGAAAAGCTGTTTGAATAGTTTTTATGTCAACTGCAGAGCACTGCACCTCAGCCAAATAGCATTTATTTATTATGCTCAAAGGCACTTCTGAAGGTTCTCCCCATGTAGTTGGTGATTCCAAACTTTGTGTTCATGATTTCCCATTTGAATTCAATAAATGATGTTCCCCTACAAATAAAAGAGAAAAAAAATCCCCATAATTTTAGTGCCTTGCCCCTGCCCATCAATCCTCAGTGTGTATGCCAATCCTCGTCATGCTAAATGGTTTGCTCCTGTAGGTACGGCCAACTGAGTGGGATGGTAGAGCCCATCGCCGGAGTGCTGGGGGCTTGTGCAGTGGTGCTGGCTGAGCCACTGTTGCCCTATGCTCTTGCGTTTGCTGCAGGAGCCATGGTCTATGTGGTGATGGATGACATCATTCCGGAGGCGCAAGTCAAGTGAGTGCTAGGACTCCCAGCACAGCAGGCTGAGCCTGGAATGAATGTGACTAATGTGCTCCCATGATGTGGCAACCCAGCAGTAAACATAAACACAAATTAACCTGCAGCATCACTTAATAGAGTGCTTAAATAGAAATAAAACTGAACTGCATTTCACTGCAATAAACTGAATCCTGCTTGTGCCTTTTCAGAAGATCTGAGAACATGTAGCAGGAAACAGTTATTTAAAAGTGCTTAAAACACTACGTATTGTTTTGTAATACAACTCAACCAAAAATTTAGGTTTTTCTTAAACATTGCATATTTAAAATGGAAATAGGCAAGTATACAGATACAACTGAAAAGATTCATATATGCACTATTCACAAGTTGCAGTGGGCCTGGGCCATATTTGGCAGACACTGAGCACAAGGCAGGTACGCACCTATCACATTGTACACACACAACAGTGACAATTTACAGAGACAACTCAAAGAAGCTAATGAAAATTTTAGGCAGATTTCTTAGCGTCTCTCTGTTCTCTTTGTTTTTTCTGAGTTGTCTTTTATGATGGTAAAATGTCTATGTCAAAGCCATACTTGCCAAGTGCAACAAAACCATGAACTGACAGGTCTCTACATCAAAAACATTAAATTAAATAAATAAACAGGTATAAGGAATGGCGTGCTGCCAGGTTACACCATTGTGTTCCAGACTCATGTACATCTAGTTCTGTGTACAGTATTACAAAAGTTCTTTCAAAGCTCTATTATTTTTATAACTTTTTTTCCAGCTTAAAAGCACTTACAAAATGTCACTAATTCTCTGTAATCTTCGATCTGCAAACCTGCTGCTTATAAAGGCACTTTGTCTTTTCGTACTTTAACTTTGATTTTTGTGTTGAAGAGAAAATAGCACCAGATCCAAACGTAGCTCTTTAGGAATGCTTTTTTTTTTAATGATTCTTTTAAGCTCCCAAAACGCCATTTTTCTACAGTAAGCCCTTTGTATGTGCTGGTGTGACCTTCAGAAATGAGTCCTAGAGAGTTCATGTGAACGTGGCAAGTGTAGTGTTGGCTCCTGTGCCTTCAGTGACTGTGTGGGTGTGTCTTGCAGTGGAAATGGGAAGCTGGCCTCCTGGACCTCCATCTTTGGCTTCGTTGTGATGATGTCACTCGATGTCGGGTTGAGCTGACGTGCTTTCACACTGCTGCCAGATCATGGAATGTTGCGTCCATCCTTAATAAAAGGGACAAATTGTCATATTTTTTAATTAAGTCTTTCATGTCATGTTTACTGAGGAAATTGGAAATTAAGAAGCTGAAATGTATTTTATTTATTTTTATGTAACAATGTAAAAGAGTAGGCAATGCAATTAGTTAGAAATCCAAAATTGCAAATAATTCTTTTCTTCCACATGTAAAGACATCTGCAGCCAAATTTGGTTTCAGACAGAGTATTTCTTCCAATAAATATACAGGATGCCCTTATGCCATTTGCAATTTTAAAGCCATCGTTTTTCTAAAACAGTTGCACTGACCGCCGATTCGATTCCAGGATTGTCCAGAAATGGTTTGTTGTTAATATTTGTCGTCGTTGCCCCCGACATGATTCTGGATTCTGGTTACTCAAACTTCATTTTCTTATCTGTTAGTTTTTCTTATGAACCATTGCAAATCATAGCAGTTAACTGCTCTGCTGATTCCTGGCATAATTCTGTATTTTCTAGCAATGCCATTGCTTTTCACAACAGTGAATGGATACAAAGAAAGGTACATTTGTGGGCCTCAGCAAGACTTTTGAAGACACTGATTTGTGCTGGTGTGAATTTTTCAGCCATTGCAACCTCCTTTGATCCATATTTTGTATGGATCTGGAATAACAGTCCCAGAGGGTCACCGCAGGGTTCTCTGGTCTTTATTCTTCTCCTGGCCTTGAATTATGTAATCAATCTAATTATTTGGGCAAGAAGTGAAATCACCTGTTTTTGTTAGTCTTAATCAGTTGGTCATGGGAAATTATCTTATAAATTCTGGAAAGCTGACTGTTGGCAGCTGGAGTAGCTCATCCTTTGTGTAAAAGGAAAAGTGTGATACCATCTTGAGTTTCTAACACAACTCAGCCTCAGTGATAATTCTTTGGAAGAGATTTCTCAAACTGTCTTACCACAAGCATCCTTTTTTTCTCAACTGTATTTTATGAAACATAAGACTGTTCTGTACACTAAGGTAACTTACTTGCTGCTATCCAATTTCACTGGACAGCTGTGCTTGATCTTTTTATGGACTGGATTGTTTGATAATTTGGAGATCGAAGTGTACAGTGGACCTGCCTGAGACCTCTCTGTTCAATGTCTGCAACATGAATTGGACTTTCAAGTCTGAAAGATGTCATATGAGCCACTTGACCTGCAGCTCTCTTAATCTTACATAATACGTACACCAACACGCCAAGAAAAAATCTCTTTCTGTTTCTAAAAACTTTCATTAGAAGGTAGGAAGCTACAATAAGCAGCAGTTTTTTTAAGCATAGCATGACTTTTTACAAACTGAGCTTTACACAGAGTAGCAGCACCTACATCAAGCACAGATTACTTTAAATTGGAGAGTTGAGAGATAACATCGTCTCAGACACAAACCCCTGCTTCCTCGCTGCATGCCACGATAATTATTTTCTGCTTATAAAGGATTTAAAGGTTTGTTGTGATTTTTTTTCTTTCTCTTTTTCTTTGTGCCCTGGAGGGTGTGTGAGCTGACAGAAAGTGTTGGCGAGCTGCCAAACCATGTAGTTACACACCAAACAATGTCTGTCACCGGAGGTGTGGTACCTAATGCAAAGCAATATAAACAGAATAATTCCCTTTGCTAAATGTGTGCACTGTTCGAGTTAGCATTGCTTTCAGCAAACTGTTAGTGTCCTGAGACCGAGGTATTATGAAGTCTTGCTGGACTAACTTTGTTGAGCAGTGTTACAGTTATATATATTACATAGAATATTATTATTTTGTTGTAATTGACTGTTACTTTAAAATTGAGGTATGAAATTGTTGTGTAAAATTGCTGAAACATTTTAAGACTATTTTTACAGGGTTCATTTTCAATTTTCTTCGTTGCACCTTGTGCAAAATGCATAAGAGGCACAGGACACAACAATCTCATCCCAAGGATATATAGATATCCACCTGTGCTGTTTTGTTGTCCATGTTGTGGCTTATAGGCCAGGTGTTAATTTATGCTACACTGTAGAAATGACACAGAACAAGCCATGGGGATAACTGAAAAGATTCAAGCAAACAATACAGGTGCATAATGCTCATTACTCTTTCTGACAAAACCCTCTTCATCTTGCTGATGTCATCAATATCAAGTAAATTGCTTTGATGAACTGCTTAGGCTTAACCTGCCCACAGAGGCAGATATTGGACCAAAGTTTTGATTGTGTTGCTTCCTGTTTTAATTCTCATGTCACCCTGGAAGTGCCCTTGTAGATACTGTGGCTTGCTCTGTACTGTATATTTTTGAGAAAAGAATGTGGAGAATTAAGATGGTGTTGGAATTAATTACTTGGGTTTTTTAAATTAATTTAATTATCTTCCATAGGTTTGTGAAGTGTTCACTTTTTCATTGCTGGTGAAAATAATTTATTGGCCATATTTCTGAAGAATAAAAATATTCTAATAACCTGTGTGTAGCTGTTTTGTTACTTCATGTAAATTTCATAATGTATCTGTATTCATTCTGTCATGCTTAGGAGGAGCAGACAGTGCATTGAAGTGCCAGTAAATCTTGTCCAGAAAGCTGAGATTTGACCAATGTTACACACTGTTAATTCCCTTGAGCGTTTATAGGGAGTTAGAGCATTGAAACATGGCCCATAACATCGAAATGACTCATGCTCACAATGGACGCCAAATGTGACTCCTGGGTGCATTCCTGTAACGCTAGCGCAGAGAAACTCCTCGACAAAAGCCTCACTTCACAGGCTGAGGAAACAGAGGGTCTTTCAGAGTTCAGCTCTGAGAGGGCAGAACTGACAAACCGTACAGTAGGGCCTACGAATGGTCTATAAAAAAAACAGTCTATGAACTGGCTGCTTTCTCAAAGTGCCTTATACAAAACCATATATGTAAATAAGTATTAAAACTATTTTTCCTTCTCCACATCTGGGTCGGTTTCAAAATATAACACGGATAATATTGTCTCTCTTGTGAAAAGCCAAGAAAAGCCTTAGTTGGATACACTTGAGAAAAAGTAAAAACAGTAGGGTGGCCACCGCACAGCAATTGCATAATGTTTTTACCATGTCAATACTTACAGCATGTTACTGTCACGGGTGCTGCTGTGTCCTTCATTCCTTCTGACTAATTAACTATCAAGAGTGGAAGACTTAAGTTTGGGACCTATCAGGAGCATCCAAAACTTGCATTTTGCACAAAGGGAAATGGGGATCTTGAAAACTATAGGGTGAAAGTTCTGTAATAATAATAAAAAACAAGTGATTACTGACAAGAAAAGGCTTTTTGGCTAAAGGTAGCAAGTTTACTCCCTAAAACCACAACTGACCTTTTTCTCTTTCTGGAATGCTGACTTGTTTGGCAGTTAGGTTACTGTAGCAAAATGAGTCAGCCCATAGATTTGAAAAACAGGCATTAAAGAAAGATGATCCAAAGTTCTATTGTTTTTTTTTAAAGTAAAAACAATCCATTTTTCATCACAGGCCATCTTTCTACTTAGAACCTTAAGCACTCTCTCTCTCTCTCTCTCTCTGTGTTCGTGGGATCTTTTTCATTAATACAACTTCATTTATCTGATGATAGCTTCAGTTTAGCAATACGTACACAGACATCATGTAAGACAGAAGGCATATTGGGCCTAATTGAGTGTTAATTGAGTGTGAATGTAATTGAATTGACCCTCAGTTAAACAGACATGTTGGAACTTTTATCTTTCAGTCTGAAGGCTATCATTTTAACCTACTGTGTTGTGTTTTAAAATCTACACATGAGGTTATGATGGCTTCTAAATGAGCCACGGCAGTTAACAAAATACTGTTGTCTTAACTGAGAAATTGGAAAAAAATCCTCTTTGAGTAAGTAAACAATGAGGTTTGGCCTTTTCTTCAATTTTCCATTTATTTCCTGTAATAGCGAGAGAAAATGAGTATCAGCCCTTCTTGAACAATATCATTGAATAATTTAATGTTATGGGGATATTATGTGTGCATGATCTTGTCAATGTTTTTTACACTCGAATGAATGAATTATGTTGAATTGTATTTTGTTATCTTTTGCTAGTATATCGTGTTTTGTTTCTTTTTCCTACAAGAAAAGCCAAATGCACAATTTTGTGGAGACCAAAATTATATATTTGGGGATGGCAAAACAAAAAAGCTTCCAAATTCATGCAGTGAAACAATATTTCAGTACGTCTCTTTAACCACTATGTGCTTCTGCCTCTTTCTCTGTGTCTTTGATGTCTCTTGCTCCTCTCTCTCTTCTTCAGTCTCTCTTCTTTCCATGAAGTACTGTTATTCATGTGAGAGAAAGGGCTTTCAGGGCAAGTTCAGTGGAGGTGCAAAATGTTCAGGGGCTGGTACACTGGTAAAGGGTCTGAAGACCACAGTAGTACTGGGTTTCTGGGTGTGCCTGTATACAGTCAGCAAAACTTATATCTAGCTCTTGTGCAGTTATACTGTATCTACCAGCAATGCAGCGTGCAGTGTTAAGTGTTGTGATTGCAACTAGTTTACTTGTGGGGTTTTGTCCTATGTTGCAGAAATCCTAGTTTCTTCATTTCTTCTTTTGAACAGGTTTTCTAATAATTTCAGAAACAAAGAAAATAACAATACTTATATAACAGAAGGTTAATTAAACTAGGCTGCCTCAGTATTTTCGATAAATTAATACAATAAAACTAGCCATAGGCTTCAGTTAATGAAGTTGACCACTGCTTTTTTAACCTTTTTGGTTTTTTTTGTACTAGTACTGTATATGGGCAACTTTAGTGCAATGCATCACCTTTTGTTTGGAACTTCAGGTTGTGTTTCCCACACACACAGGTAAGAACCCTGCAGAGTGTTTTAGCAGAGTGAAGTGATATTGCCTGCAGGCCCCAGGTTCATCAGGGAGCTGTGGTTAGAGCTGCTCTATTGTCTTGGATTCTGTCTTATGTCATTACAAGCATAGTTTTAATAATAAACCAGTATGGTTTTGCTCACACTGCACATTCAGTCTTTATCTTTCAGGTTTGCGGTTTCTTTTATTGCTATGTTTAAGTACTGCTCTTGCTGTTATATCCTTCACTTCACGTAGTGTTTTTGTTCTTCTCTCCCTCTCCTTTTCTTCCTCTTTCCTCCTTCAGAACACCAGCCTTAATATTGATTTTCCTGAATAAAACCTTGGATTACTGTTGCAATTGTACATTTTTACTGAACATGTAGGCAATCTCTTTTAGCCCTGAAACTGACACTCCCAGTACTGCAATAAACGTTATTTTATTCCATTAATTAACTTATTTAGTTTGGCTAAACAAGGTTTTCTTTCCTTTTTAATAAAGATTCTTTTTAAATTCTCGTTGGTTAATATTTTTAAGTTCGCCATTTCATAGTTCACTTTCATATGCTGTGTTTGTTAGTAAACCCCTGTAAGAGCTGGTTTCATCTATGCAATCCATTCATCCTCCTGTTCCCAGAAAGTACCCTACTAAAGGTAAGGATTGTGGCAACCCAGTGAGTATTGTGGTTGCACAGGACATATGGTGGGTCTATACCGTGGATGGGACCAGCACACAGGGGCAATAAACAGCAATCTATTAACCTAGCCAGTCTGGAAGGTGTGAGGAAACCTGACAAAAAATCACACAAACATAGTGAGTATTTCTGTTACAGGTAAAGAAATGTCAAACTAACTCAAATCTAACTTTAACAAAAAATGGTGAATCATGTAGCAATATTCAAACTGCAGTAATATAGTTTGTTGCATAGATTGACATACACTGCACAGAAAACATACATTTTCCTTTCTGTTTAAAGCAAAGCCTTATCATTAATTATTATTGCTAAACTACAACCTATGAGACTTTGTCTTATGTTTTGGTTAAGTAGATTGAAATCAACTCATCTGCAGCTTCAAAGTGATTCCAGTACTGATAGCTGCTAAAGATGGTAATTTCAGTGTCAGAAACTACAGAGATATAACAATTGCTGCCTTACAAAATCCTATTATTAAGGTGCCAGCTAATCTTTGTATTTATCAGGAGCAGTTTGCAAATGGCAGCCCGTCACTGATGGAGTAGAAAGCGAAATATTAGGCTGAACAGCCTTTTTTCCCAGTGTAAGATAAAGGGAACAGAATCTCTTCTCTTGTGTCTGGCAGTCTGAGTGATGAAAATGTTGTTGTTTCAGAAGCTTACAAAATGTTAGAGAAGTCGACGATACTGTGGTTGAACAATTTTATACATGCACATTGTTGATCGGATTTTGGGTATTTGCATATGCAAGAATAGGATGATCCTGAGTCAAAGAAAAATGCACTGGCAACATGGTCACAATGATATACAGTGCCATGACTCTTCTTTTATTAACAGCCTTATATACAGTAGAAAAAGTAAATGTCTGCAAAAAATCCTTGGTTTTGATTATTTGATTTCTCGCAGTAAGAATATGCGTAACTTTTGTTGTTTTTATCATACTCGACACTAATTGATTGAGATTGAGTACTAGCTTCCAATTGACCTTACACGGCAAAGATAAAATAAAGGTGCAGTGTAACATCAGGTTTGGGAAAATTTGTTCTACTCGGCAACTGTTCTGTAGTGTACCTGGTGCCCAACTTAACAAAGAACACCACCCTAATAATCCCTTGTGTTATATTAGAATATAGTACACCTCTTTACAGAGGTATGCAAACATATCATTCAGTAGATATTCAAATCACAGAACTAAGTAACAATTAATAACACATTCCTTTTTTAGATACAATAGAAACCAGCAATTGGTTAAAAAGTAATATTAAAGCCTAATTAGCAATCCTGCCTCACAGTGCTGGAGCCCTGAGTTCAGTTCTAGGCCTGAGGTGCTATCTTTGTGGAGCTTGTATGTTCTCCCCATGTTTGCACAAGTTTCTTTCAGGTGCTTTAGTTTTCTCCCACCTGTTACTTGCCAAGATAGGTTCTGGCTTCCTCATTGCTTCTGAGTTAGAAGAAGCAGTTGACAAATGGATGGGTGGATGACGCCTTATTATAGATGTGCAGGAGCGCACATTAAGGAGGGGCATTCTCTCAATCCTCACATATATTACCCATACTACCGTCAACCTTTCTCAATACATTAATATATGCTTATCCTCATTATAAAAATATGGATGACGCTGTTTAAAATACGTTTTCTTCATCCAATTCAGGGTTGCAGAGGGAGCTAGCCTATCTTGGCAAGCAATGGGCACAAGGCAGGGTACACTCTGGATGGCACACCAGTCATTCACAGGGCAGACACAACCATGCACACACTCATGCCAGGGCCAGTTTTCCTGGAAGCCAATTAACACACCAGTGTGTCTTTGGACTGTGGGAGGAAACCCAGGCGAACACAGGGAGAGCATGCAAACTCCACACAGACAGCTCCCCGGGTCCAAAATTGAACACATGTCCCTAGCTCTGCAGGGCAACAATACTAAGCACTGCACAACCATGATGCCCCATATAGAATCCTAATAGTAAGCTATACTAAAAGGAGCTTATGGGCAATATTTATTATTATATGTACTAAATATTTACATGTATTTTGGTATTGTGATTCATTTTAAGTAATATATGTTTCACCACAAATAACTTTTGAAACGAATAAATATATTAAGCAATAGCAACTCAATGTTAGACTATGTACTTGTGGCTTATAGAATTAGAAGGACAATGCCTCCCATTCTGTACCCAGCCTGGCCATTACCCTGCCTACTGTACCTTTCCAAGGGCATGGGCTGGCTTGCAGGACAATGGCTATTGTTCTGCAGGATCTGTGACATTATTGAGTGCTGTGTGGAGTGAAGCTGTTAATTTTTCCAATAAGAACAAGTCTGTTTGTCACTGTAGCAGCAGGAAAAACACACAGAGCTCCAATGAAGGGACCCTTTATTCTCTTACTCCAATCACTTCATGTTTCCAATCAAACAAGCCCTTTGTCTTGCCCCTTTGTTAGTTTTCCGAAAACAGTAGGCTGCATTGACTAGATTCCGAAAGCTAATCTTGTTTGAAAAGCTTTTGAAAACACTGGAGAATGTAAAACGATAATAGGTGACTATTTTCAAGCCTATTGATTTTTTTTAGCATTTGTTTTCTTTTGAAATATCTATTGATACACTAATAGTGTACTGTAAGTCTTAACTATTTGTCTTTCAATTCTGTACCTGCTTTATGTTACTATCGATATTTTCCTAACAAGTTAAGTGTACATCACAAACTGTGTCTTACACAGGATTTGTAACTGCTGTTTAAAGTAAATTTGAGTTTTTCATGTTTTTAATCGTTTAACATTTATTACATGATTAATATATAATGGTAGGCAGGTCCATGAAAGACTCATTTACAGCAGACCTGCCACTTTGGACTGTTAAAGCCCTCCGTTACTGTTAATGGACACACTGGGTGAAGATTTAATAATTAGATAATTGATTATAGGTGATAATTTTTCATTCCCACTTGAGGGAATTGTTTGGGTTGTTTACTATATAACGAGCATGTGCAGTGATAGTTGGGTTTTCAGGAGCAGTCTGTTTGTGGGTTTTTCCTATAAAGAATCCTTCAATATGCTTTGGAAATCCTTGTGAGTTTTTTGTGGTCAGATCCCTTGAGCCCCAGCGTCTGTCACATGATTAATGTGTACAGTGCTAATAAATTAATACAATATGCAGGAATATGCATTAAAATATATATTTAAAATTCATATTTTATAATGAATTCTGTATAACTCCAACACTTAATTTGTCAAAAAGGTATCTGAGTTAAATGATAATTATATATGGATATAATAGCTGATTATAAAACTTGAGCATCATGATCGTTATTAATAATACTGCTTATAATACTACATCATTGTGTTTTGGAGAAATGTACGCTTTTGGTGTCTCAAAAGTTTTCAGAATGGAATTAACTCATTTCACAAAATTTAAATGAATAAAATTAGTACAGTTTGAGTGACTGTGCTTCTTTTTACCCACACCAATAAGGACAGGTTTTGAAACTATCCACTTAAATTCCAGAGCAGGCCCTAGACTAGACTTGCTTAGGTGCTATGCAGAAAAAAATGCCTAATTTTCCTGATGCCCAGGGTCAAATTTGTAATTGAGAATCTTTTCACTGATTTCCCACACTGTTCCAAGGATGGATTTGATTGATCTGAAGAAGTGATGCTTCTTAAGGGGTCTTAAGAGAGCTGTTTTTTGGCCCCCTATGAAGATACAGGCAGTTTGTTCTTACAGATTCCTATGCCCCTGTCACTGGAATCTCAGTTCATTTAATTTATAAGACAGCTGGACAAAACACATTAGAAATTTGAACGGTTCAGCCCTGCTCTGAAATGGCAGAGTCCTTTCTCACCCAGACAGCGAGTGTTTCGCAGTCGATGACAGAAGCATGTAAGGATTACAAGCTGGTGGCAGGTGAACAGAATCGAAGAAGGATGCTCTCAGCAGTAGTCAGATAATAAGCAACTGATGATGATGTACTGTATCTCTGTATGTGGAGGGTGGGTTATGTCTGTAAGCTCTGAAACAGGACAGTGTGAAGATGTGATCTTTTACATACTATCTGATATCTGATAAGGCGGCTGTGCAAACTAAGAACTGGAGCTAGATCTGTCTCTCTCACCTCTTGGCCACTTTTTAAGGCCTTTTAAATGCTATCAAGTCTGCATTTAGAGGCCGGTGACTGGATTCTTCAATGCACTGTGTCTGCAGAGCCTTCAAGGAGGACTAAAGATACTCCTTGAATGAATGAGAATTTAAATTGTGTCTGGTGTTGTTTAATGATCTCTTGGCTGTTACTTCAGGATAGTTTTAAAAGTGATCATACCAGGTTTTTAAGATCAATTTTAAATCCCTTATCAAGTGACAGATTTAGAAGCATTATTGCCTGACAGTATGATATAACAGTACTACAGATCATGGACTGTACACTCAGAGACTGAAGAGAATACATTTATTTTTCTTAAATTGGTCTTTGATACCAAAAGATGAAAAAGTAGTTCAGGAAAACACACCCAATAAAAGAATTTATAACAGGAATGGAAAAATGTATTTTAAAAAATCTGCTGACAGAGAAGCTGAGATATTTTTCTTGATGCCAAATTGAACCACTTACAAAATCAAAGACATTGCAGTTCTGTGGGTTTTTTCTCTGAAATAAGTATTTGCAGTAAGAATGAGTTAAGAAAGGAGATTATTTGTCTGTACAAATTAACCTTTTTTCATAGGAACAAGTCTGGACTTCATTGTGTATGACTGAGGCCACACAAGAACTACCATCTCAACACAGGGATATCCCCCATCCAGAGTCAAGAATCATTGCTGGATAAGTCCATCCCACCCACGCTCAACTGGGACTGTTGTGTTCTAGCACTCAGCTCCACTAAATCACAATAGCAACACCTACTGAACACGCCCTTTAGGTATTTAGCTGATATCATCAGGACACAGAGTTTAGAATAAATGCATGCCTTTTATGGTGTGGCATCATGTTATTACACAAAATGTACCTTTCGTAGAAGGGTAAATACCAATTAAATGGTCTAATGTCTAGACCCATGGTAGGACTGAATCCAAAACCAATGGACACTCTCCCACACAAGTAATTAATCCCATACAGACTTCAAAGCTCCTGGCCCAATCCGACAGTGTAATTTTACAGCAGTGCAATTCATCTCATTTTTACCACTGTTATTAGGGTGAAGGCAGGTCTAGCTTTCCAAGATACATTCTCTAAGACTACAGAAAGTATGCCCACCCACCCTCATCCTCAAAGGAAATACACACAATACAACATTGTGGGAAAACAGATCTGCCTCTTTGCACCCTGTAGTACATTTAAACTTTTTAAGATGTTTCGTCAGATCTATATTTTTTAAAGACTTAAGATATATTGTGAGTTGAGATAATATTTACTATTTTTCTTCAAACATGAATTGACTGTCATTAATTATCTCAGCTTAACTCTACAAGCCTGGTACCTGAACTCATGCTTGTCAGAGTCGTTCTCTCATTTTCACATGGCAAGTCCCATACCGCAATACAGGAGAGTCAGCATTGATTGGAGGAGTGATGCATTGTTCACTGATAACTGTGTTATTGGAGGAATGATGTAACTCTCATTGACAACAATGCAATCTCTGTAGGAGTGTTGCAACTGTCACACTCCACATGATCACTTTTTACTTGTTGAGCCATTTGTAAACCATGTATAGAGATATGCTGTATGTTAAATTATTTGTGCTTTACCTTAATGTCTGGAATCCTGAATTGCAAGCTACAAAGTCAAGTAGTCATTTTCCCTTGAATCATCCTGTTTCCCTTGATCAAATTACTTTAATCTTTTGCACAGCCTTTCTAAAAGTTTAAAAATCACTTTGGATGAAAGCAAGAGATAAATGACTTTTATCATTTATAAACAACTTGAAAATACCTTTCACTGCACATGAGCTAGCCTTGCAAAGGGAAGAAAAGCCTTTCAGTGAAGATAGCACCTCTGTCTGCTAAAACAGCAGAGATTCACTCTTACAGTTTTTCAATTTACTCCTACATTTCAGAATTTAGGGGTCACACATTTAGCATTAGAAACATTTGTCCAGTTTTAATATACAAAGCAACTATAGCTAGAGTATATAGCAGAATATTGTAATGCAGGAGGAAGCTTGGGCATTATGCATACAAGATGAGATGCCTAAACCTCAGGGTTGGAGACTGTCAAGTTAGCACTTAGTTAAGATAAACAGTCTCATTCCTTTCGTGTCATGGACTGGAATTTGAAACTTGATCACTGGAGTTGAAGCAAATTTACCTTCCCCTCTGATATCTGATCTTTTTGCTCCAGCTAAGTATGTGCAATGTGTAGGTTTCACTGGCCGGCACCAGAAGGGAGATTAGCATTTCATCATTTTCAGTGATAGCCAAACTGTATTCTCCAACGCGATGTATAATCTGCTGTGCAGGTGTCACTTGATGAGCTGTACTGGCCCAGGACTGCTTTGGACAGAGGGAGACCTTGAACTGTTAATGCCCAGCAAGACTGAAGAGCTATCACTGAAATTCCTGCACTTCAACTACAATAGAATTCTAGCAGCACAGGCCTTTCTGAAATGACGATTAATCTATTTGGGGGGTTCACTTAGTATTGTCACATTATCACTCGTTATAACTGCAGAGTTACGATTATCTGTTTGTTAACAATAAAATAGGAGAACATCTTAATTGAAATGCTTGACAATGCTATGCATGATATACTATACATTTAAATAATACTTTGCATTATATTCTATACATCCCATCATCGTTCTCAAGTACCCCGTATTGCTAAATAGCATCAGGGAGAAAAAAGGGATTTGCCTTTTTCCTCAAGTTATAAGACATTCACAGGTGAAATGTTTAGAGATTTAGAGGACATGTTAAGCCAACATCAGATGGAATTAGCATCACCTTTGTTCCTCTTTTTTTAATATTAATAAAGAACTTCAGCTAATTTGTACATGCTGATTAACTTACAAATGGTGGCTCCTTACATACAATTAATAGTATCAGCGTGTTTCGCCCAGCAGTCTAGTTGGATGTATTTCTAGTTTTTTGTTTCTCTTGGCCAACACAGGCCAGCCTCAACTAAGAAATCACCATTGTTTATTAATAGATAATACAACTAAGGAAAGTGGTGAGCAATATAATGTTGTTAAGTGAACGGTTAACATTCTCTCCATTATAGTTTCCCCTTTTTTAAATAACAGCTCTTTGTCAATGTTTGCATGACTGTCCTGATCTGTGCTTGACTATAAATGGTAATGTATTGCTTAAAAACTTTAAAGTAAGATTTAATTGAATATTTACGTCTTCAGGTAAAACCGAACAACTGTGAAAATTCCAAAAATTCCCTGGCAGTCTGGAAGTTCCAGGTGTGCTGTTTTTAAAAACTGGATCTACAATTATGTTAGCTATATTATGTGACATAAATGGCTTCATCCACAATGGCTTCAGCAATTACTGTAGCTGTCAGTTATATTCATTGGAATTAATAAGTAGTCTCATTATATCTCGTAAATATGTTTTTATGAAGTGAAAACTCTCATCTGATTAAAAACGCAAATGTATGGATGTTCTTATCGTACACATTATTAGTGTTTTTTCAGCAGTTTGTAATGGAAAGACTAAAGTGGGTGTTGAATGATATTCGTGTAGGTTGTTTCCGCATTTTAGAAGGTAAATTGACTTTTAGATGAGCAGATGGACTGAAACTAATGCTCTTTGACATCAAGAACAGGGCAGGAGATCTAACATTGGTGTATTAACAGGTACTTCCTTGTCAAACAATCCAGGCTGTTGACAATCCAGGAACACTGTTGTTGTTCTACTTATAATTTTTGTTGTTTACCCCAGTAATTTCCTTATGTATCTTTTCAAGCCATATTTATTTAATAGAATATCTGCCTTTTTGAGTTCCCATTAGAAATCCCAACTATCTATCTCCCTGTGGATGGAAACTACAATATATGAGAATTAAATATTCAGTTAAGACCATGATACCTCTTTATTTTCCTTTATAATTTTATACTCAGGACAAATAAAATAGTTTGGGAACTCTAGAACTAGATCAACATTCTAAAATTGTATCTTAAACCTTTTCAAGTTGTTGTTTTTGTTCTGGGGTTTGTTCATAACAGATAATAAGCCTAGACAGCTGCATTGCATAAGATATTTCAATAATTACCACTGAACTGACTCACAATCTTTCAAAACAGTGCTGGCAAAAAACAGCCTGGTGCATATACTCCAGAACTTCACATCTAAGAATAATCTGATTATGTCTGTTTTAAAAACATTTTGTGAATGAGGCAAATGAAGGAGTGAAATGTCAGAATAAGAGACCAGTGCAAAGCCATGCAAGAATTCACACCACCCTCAAATATATATATATACTGTACATTACCTTAACATTGACATATTGGCTTCATCAGGCCAGGAATAAGGGGCAAGGTGAAGGTTTTTCTTAACTAATTACAGATGATCCTCATAACTCTCCAAGTGATTTATTAAAATGTTCCTTAAGTGTTAAATTCGCCATTATTTGTTGGTGATGGAAGCCTTTGCCCATGTGTTAACGAGACAGGAAGGAGCCCTGTAGATTTGTGTCACCTGGAGGAGAGAGACTGAGGTGAGGCACAGCTGCCGAGTCAGTGGCTGAGCTCAGTGCTTCCTGACAGGTGCTGAGTCAGTGCTGTGGAATGTTTCTCTGTGAGAAGAATAGGGGAGGTGTAGTGGGGGCCGGCCGGGAGGGGGGGGGGAGAGAGCTACCTTTGCTATGTGTATGAATGTATGAGCAAGAGAGAAAACAGGGGCGTGGACTCCCCAGGCATTGCGTGCGGACATCAAATGTTTACCTGTAACAAAAAGAAAGGGGAAGGTATAGAGGGAAAAAAAAAAGAAAAAAAAATCCGGCTGTGGTTTTCAGGAGTGGGAGGAGACGCAAAGCCCAAAGCATGAGCTTCGCACGCAACTTAACAATACTACCTTTATTAAGGCTCTATGGCAATACCTAGAAGAGCACACACGCACACACAGGCAGAGGAGAGTGTTACACTGTTACACAGACTATAATACCTGAGTCACAGCTTTTGAAAACTCTTTAACTATCAACCACCACCCCCTCCCCTTCCACAGCAGATTATAGAGTGAGCCTTATTCTTTCTCCTTGGGCTTTGTTGTACTTGGCAACTTGGTAACAATTAACTCACGGAAGGCGGTGACATTGGCTCCAAAGCTGCTTAATAAAGAGCTCATAAGCAGTTTGGTTATGGATTCACAATTATACTGCACATCAATTATTAAGCAGCGATTTTTCTCATGGCAAAAAGACAGTTGATTTTTTCTGAAGTGCTGAGGGTTGAGCTGTTCCAAGCAAAAAATAAATAAATTTGTCTTGAGTGAATCATTAGAGACTCCAAGAGTCATTGAATGGAAGGTTTCCTGTGTCAATCCTGTGTGACCTTTGCTGGGTTCTGCTGTACCAATAAAACATTCTGATTGTATCTGTCTCACTTCTTTATTTTCAGTTTTCAATCTTGTTTACAGAAACATATACATAGAATAACAGGTCTGGGGATTATATGGATTGGAGATAAAGTGTTCCAAGATTGTGATGTATCAATGCTTCAATCCAATGCAGAACTGATATTCTTTAATGTCCATTTTTTTCCTTATTTAACGTGCATAACACTTAAAATACTAAACATACAGGAACATTGTGGTGATATGCAAAGAAGCATTTATAGTCTCTTGCAGGTACAGCCCTTGTGTTTACTGTTCTGATTTGTGATTGGCAGACAGGGGTGTCAGTCACAGCTTTGATTGGCACCTTGCGTGTTAAGAAGAGCTGCTCAGAGATGGCCCAGGGCGCCTGCGGTCAGCATTGTGTGTGTATAATAAGTAGTGTATGAGTGTGTTAAGAACACTGACAGCCGCTGATGGATCAGGCTTCCCAGTCAATGGTAAGCCTGCTGTGGGAGAGCAGATACAATAGACAGTATTGTTCAAGTAGGCAGGCCCCTACGTGCTGGGCTTCTGCTATACCTGAAGACTGAGACAGGTGTATTTCTCCTAGTCACGAATGTATACGTAGAGAGGAGCCTACTTCATCATTACGGGGAGCTGGCTAACTGCAAGAACTTAGAGTTTCCAAACTGATGTAGGTGAATTAACTGTAGAAGAATTGCAGCATCTGTCTATTTTTTGTTTTTTAAGTGCTGTGTTGTCTTTCAGTTTTTGTAATGCTACAAATGTATGGGTCTATTCAGATCTCAGCTCAGCTTTTTTTTTATTACTTTTATTTGTAGAAATCCAGGCTCTTTTCCATGCAAAACTCTTTTATTGGATTGAAAAATTGACCTCACAGTACATGTAGGAAATTAAAATGAACTCAGATATTAAAGATATTAAATGAAATCATGAGTTAGAAGATGCATGATGATGATTAGATTGATTCTAGTTGCTTTGCCTTGAAGACAAGCTAAATAGTGTGTATTGTGCTGAAAATGTCATTTAATACATCAGTGTACATTACTTCACAGAACACCAAATTGGACATTACAGGTAAAACTCAGCTAACAGCTAAAACTGCAATACACATAATACTATAGGTCTCCAGTGTCTCTAGAAATTCTGATTTATTATCAATAATTTTACAGTTACAGCAAATAGCAATGGAGAAAAATAATCTAAATCAAAATTATATCCCCTTGTTCTGAATCCTGATTTAGCTGATTCTGTGGAAGGCTTTATGAAATGGTTTGATTGGAAATGTTGCTTTCTCACAAGTAACCAAATGAGTTTGTAACCTTTCTTACCATCATACTTCTTATTTAACCAGGAATACCTCATTAAAAAAAATACGGGCTTGAAGTAGAAGGTAAAAAATATCCTAAAAACTTTTAATATTCATCAATTAAGATCAGTGAAATAAAATCTTAATTAGTCTAGAGTCATAAAAAAACATGTAGTAGGAACAATCTTTTCACCTTCTTTTTGCTGGGATCAAGAATGTATGAATGGTATCCAGTATCTTTTAGGTACTGTAGGCTGCTGAAAGTCAGTGATGTTCTTCAACCAACACTGTGAACTTTAGGGAGTTAACTTAACTTAAATGTTAACTTAGAAATCTGATATAAACAAAGCAAATATGCAGATAAATACCAAAGTAAATGAAAAGCCCTACATGGAATACAGGTAATATAATTCACAGAAGAGTGGTACTTGTGAAGCCGTGTGACCTCCCAGTTGAACTGGCCCACTTCCAGCAGGTCAGCCAGCCACAAAGCTATGCTTGCTTGTCATAAGGAAATAAACCAGGTGAAGGCTGACGTGCGAACGTGTTTATGAATCCAACAAATTAGCAAGTTCTGAGGCAGGTTGTGACTGACTACTGGAAATCTCCTCAGTCCCTCAGGCAGGACCTGGATTATTTTCCCTTCCCTTTTGTCCATTTCTCAGAAAAAATATTATTAAAAAAAATCCCTGTTTCCAAGTATAAACATCAGGAAATGCTCCTTTTATCTTTTCCTAAAACAATGAGTGCTCTTTGAGGTGGATATGGGGGGATTTTGGGAAACAGGAAGCGATTTAGCCTAAATAAAGTGGTAAGCGTCGATAAAATGTTAAGAATAACAAGGGATTTTTTTGTGTGAGAAGAGCATAATTGATTATGTGGTTTCCTCACTAAGTGCCTCCTCTCATGGGATATGAAATTGGCCTGTTTCTGGTCTGTCCAAGAACACACCCTCTATTCATATTTAATTAAATCCATATATGGTATTAACGGTACAACTGTTTCACAAGCTTGTTGGTTAAGCAGCAGAAGGTCTGTGCTCACTAGAACTGCTTACATGATCTGTTACTACACGGGGCTGACACACCCTCTCTCCCATAGTGCACAGCTGGCCTGACAAAGAGAAAAGTGGCAGTGGAGTTGGAGAGGCCCATAACTGAATTATGGTGTTATCCACTACAGTGTTTTTTCTATTGCTCTGGTTAAATTCCATTCCAAGAGGCTGTTTACAGTCAATTTGAGAAAGAGATACAATAGCTAAAAACCCACAAAATTTAAAAGAGGACTATGTGAAATATACAAATGCTGTATATTTGTAGATTCTGATTGCATACCTTTAACTTAGCACTGGACGTTAACTTAAATGTTGGGAAGACTTGTACTGTATGGGACCTCCAGTGTCTTCTTGTTCATCATTCTTAGATCATCATTTTTTCTCTTGTTCATCACCATCATTTTTCCTTCTGTTTATTTATACTGGGTTGACAAAATGATTGAAAACAAACTACTAAAAGAATAGTTAACAAACACTGAGCATCAAATAAACTTATCACTTAAAACTGCTACAAATTCACCAAGTTTTCACCAAGGACAGCAAACATTTTATTGAACATGTGTGACACCCATGCATTTCTTATGCATTTGTCATTAACATAGTCGATCAACAAAGTGTCAATTCTAAATTGTGTAGGTCAACTGTAGATGTGACCACCACCATAAGAAATACAAGCTGTACATCTGTGACCACAGATGTGTGTATGTCAGTGACATCATGCTTTGTGCTAGGGTGCAGATGCTGTCTTGTGGAATTCTGTTCCATTCCTCTTACAGATTCTGGACAAGCATGAGTATATTGCAGTCTGTTCAGTAGGGTGTCCATGACACAACTGTCACATTCCTTTCCTGCAAGAAAACTGTTGTTACACGAGTAGCATGAAAATCTGGTGGAATGTTATCACAACGAAAGGACAGCAAGTGAGGTCACAAGCATTGATCAATGTTTCATCAATCATTACAAGTGGAGTTCTGCAGCAACTAGGTACTCCTGCCTAGACCATCACACTCAGAAGTCCCTAATGATTAGTCTGTTGTACTTTAATATTATCTTTCTGCACTTCTGTAACCACAAATGCTGAAGTGCATCAGAGTGGTTTACAGAAATCTTTGATCCTTCACTAAAGAGGCCCAGCTCCTGGGCAAGTTCACTTGAGGTGACCTAGTCTAGCCCCTAGCATGCTGACGGCATGTCTTTTATAAATGGATCATATTGGTTCCTTTGTGTTTTTCTTTCTTGAGTATGATCTGTCTTGACATGCAACCGATTAAATCAACATTCTCTTACTAATGACTTAGTGCTCTAACAGTAAATGATTTAATGATTGAACAGTCCGAGTCACTCAAGGATATCATGGTCAGTGACAAATGATCAATTAAGCTCATTGATGCCAAGAACATGTAATCAGTATCCAAAATATGGATGTTTTCTTCTTCTAAAAACATGCATGCATAAATACAGTGCACTTTAAAGCTATGTATACAATTCTCATTCTTGAATGAGTGTATGAATACTGATCACAGCTTACTGCATTTATTTTCAGCTTTCCAGCTCAATATTGTTTTAAGGGTAATTTGTAGACCTAATTCACAATAATGCCATTGAAATAATCATAGGGCATTTAATGTGTGGCTTTAACGAACAACCACCCGATCACATGGATGATAACGTTGGAACTTCCCTGCAATAAACCAAATGTTTTGCTGCTGTGGCTGGAGACACTGGAGATGGTGGCTGCAAGGGGAATTTCTGGACACAATCCATAGGATCAACCCATTAGTAATTTTTAGCATTTATATGGCACTGTGGCTAAGGATCTGTGCCTGTGGCTGGAAGGCTGCTGGTTCAAATCCCACGGCTGGCAGAGGAATCCCACTCCATTGGGCCCCTGAACGAGGCCCTTAACCCCAACTGCTCCAGGGGTGCCATATAAATGGCTGACCCTGCGCTCTGACCCAAAGCTTCTCTCTCCCTGTCTGTGTGTCTGTCTCATGGAGAGCAAGCTGGGGTATGTGAAAGGACTAATTCCTAATGCAGGAAATTGTATATGGCTAATAAAGTGATCTTATATACTTCTCCACATTTGGACCTTGACGAAGGACTTCTTTATCATTTTTGCATGACATTGTTCCTCCTCACTGATTATCTGCATTCCCAGGGGGGCACCTGTGGACCAGGAAGAAGATTTGGCCCTTGGCCACCTATTAGAGATCCCACTATAGAGAGCAGCGATTGGCAGGAAGTGGACTATGACCAGGCAGCATGATGATGCAGTGGTTAGCATTGCTGCCTTGGCTGCTACCTGTGTGGTGTTTCCATTGTTTCCATGGGTTTCCTCCCACAGTCCAAAGACATACTGGTACAGTAGGTCAACTGGCTTCTGGTGTGAGTGTGTACATGTTTGTGTGTCTGCTCTGTGATGGACTAGCTTCCTGTCCGTTCCTATTCAATATTTGTTAAATCTCAGGTGGATACATGAAGATAGATACAGTACATCCAGTATATATAAACTCCTGCTTAACAGCCTTCAAATAAATGGACATGCACAATTTTCAATACCAATTAGACTAGACTGTGAGATTTAATGACAATGTTTCCAACATGAAAAGATGTTCTAGGGTTTGGGTGATGAACCTGAAACATCTTGTATATTAAAGGAAAACAAGAGAAAATTAGACATTTTCAAGATAAAATCTTATTTGTGTTGCTAATCTACTGAGATGTTTCAGTAAATGTCATCTATTCTTTGAGTGTTTCCTTGTCTTGGTCTCTATGCCCTCAGTGCTCCCTGATGGTGGAAGCTAGTTGATGAATAACTATAGCGTGCTAAAAACAGCTTCTCTCATACTGTCTCACCACTGGGGTTTGCTTAGAGCTACATAAGGAAACATTTGTTCTTGTGCTGTTCAATAGAGCCTTGTGTCAGAGGTAGGGAAAGATAGAGCAGGACACTAAATAACGAAATAACAAGGACTCTAAGATCACACTGTCTCTGTGGAATAATGAATCTCATATAGTCTTAATCAGTCTCAAAATGCACTGTCTTTTGTTTGCAGAAGTGGTGTGTTTTCAGAAATGACTAAAGCCATTGTCTACTATGCAGTCCCTAGTATCCTTCTTTAGGAAGACAAAAATATGAACAGAGTATAGTGAACTGTGTTTAAACAGCTTTGGGCTTTCTGTGTCGGTTTTGGAATCTTTGCTTTGCCGAGTATGTTTAAGTAAAAGCTTGTTTTCTCAGTCTGAAGATATGATAAATAGCTTTCTTTGTGTGAAAGAAAATACAACATGAGCACTCTGACTCACTCTCCTGCTTTCAAAATATTTTTCAACTCTTTGCCATTCTCAGTAATGGAGAAAGTTGTTTTTTTCTGTTGCAGTTGTTTCTGGATATATTTATAGTGTTCCTGAACAATCTGGAATGCATTTGTTTGCACACTGGTGTACATACCAAAGCAGGTCTGATGTATGGACACAAACTCACATAAAGGAGAGATGCACAGTTTGTAAAATCAAGAGATAAAATAGGCTTACAGTACACAGACGTGGTGGTTTTGTTGGATGTGGTTGATAAGAAGCAAAAGAATGCAGTCTGTTCTTTGGTGGTACTGACACACAGCAATAAAAGGAAGCTGACAGATATTGTGGTCATGAACAAAGACATGCACAGCACCTGTAAGCAAGCACTTCAACATTTTATCACAAAGCCACTGAAGGCCTGAATATATTTATATTGAAAGTAATTCATTAGTTGACGGGGTGGAAACCACATAAGCACCACCTCAAATGACAGCTGGGAAACTTTACTGTACGCCTAGATTAGACAAGCTAACATTTTTCCAGTTCACTGGAATATTTTATAAACCGGAGTGTTAAATTTAATTATTTTTCCATATGGATTTTAAAAAAAAATAAAGTTATACATTCTTTGTAAAAAATAGTTGTTTTAGAAACAGAAAATTGAAAATTAAATTCCTGGAAGATGTCACTTTAATACTATACCAAATTGAAACATTAGAAGTGAGTGTCAGCGCCTAGTACACGGTTCATAGTTTATATCTTTTTAATAACCACATTTTGAAAAACATTCTATGTAATACAGATACAGTGTTCTGTTTTTTTTCATTAAATAATCATGAAACAATCTGTTGATCTGTATTTGACAACAGTAGCTATAGATAGCTAAGAGATACTGTATTCCTTAGAAAACAAATCTTGAAAAGACCAGGATAGGATTCCGTATAAAACAGATGTGTCATAAATCAAAGCGAACCTGAGGTACACGTAACTTATTCACTGGGACACATAAACCGAATTTAAAAACAAACATTTCTGCACAACGCCTCATTATGGTTTGTTGCCCCCCTAATATATATTTTTTTGTTTTTTTTTTTAAATCGGGAAGCACAGGTAGGATCATATCAGAAAAGTCATTAAGTTTTGTATGTCATAAAAACATAATCTACAGATATTGAACCTAATGTAATATGCATTGTGGCTGATTTAAAAACATAACTACCCATTTCCTTTCTTAAAATATCCTCTGCAGGAGAAACGGCCGAGGAATGTGAGACAGGAATGCTGTCCTATTACAAGAAAGGGGGTTTGATAACTGAAAACAATGTCTTTGTGTTTTCTGCCCGGGCGCTAGTCACGCAACGCTGTGTGTACAAACTTTCCAAACTTTTCAACTCTGCACACAAGAAACTGATCAAGTACCTGCAATTGTCGGAATCGCGTGCAACTCAGGTACTCCCGGCTTGAACTGGACAGACTCCAAACATATGCGCGCTGTAAAATACGAACTGGATCTATTGCAAAATATCAGAATACTGTACGTATTCTCAGAGTAGCGATGTATTGCAGTTATTTCCCCCGCGCTATTTACTTATTGAGAGTAATATTCTACTTTTACAGCATCAGATAGTATCGAGGTTGAGTGCTCGACAAAATTTCATTCATTCCTATGCAATTAACGAATTTCCCAAATGTTCTTTTCGTAATTGCAATTATTTTATCCTGCTTTAATTCATCCGCACACGGTTTAAACAAGCCGGAATTAAATCGAATTTAATTCGATTTAACCAAAACAAACCTTCCCCATGTTCTGTCTTCACTTAAAAACGCATCCAACATTTTTAAACGTATCGGTTAAAATAAAAGCAAAACAAAAAAGAAATTAAAAATCGCATGCAAAGCAAAAATAGCCAATCCCTGATCTAGAAACAGCCAAAGGGGGCTGGAAAGATTTATATAGTTAAAAAATGCATTGTTATTATTGTAATTTCACTTCTATTGCTACTTTACAGACATAAATACACATTTTAGATACTGGAGTAGGTGACATTTCTAAATTGTTAACGGATGCAGAATTTTGGGTTGCAGAACACACGCTAGGTTAACAGTGATGCCTTCGTGCTTCTGCAGTGCAGTATTCAGTCCAATCCGAGAAGCTCCACTCCTGGCTTTACAAGTAATTCCTTTGCGTGCTAGTAACTTTAAAGATTCCTGAAATAAAAGAGAGCCTGGGGCCAAGTAAGACTTTAAGGTGAGGTAAGAGAAACAAGCGTTGCATTCATAGGAAGGTGATTCAAAGCACTGATACCCTCCTCTTACGACAGCAGATAACTTATTCACACCACTAAACTGAAGAGATCGCAGAAGCAAAGCCACAAAGCCAGATACGCCGTTAAGGGGGGTGATAATAGTGATAAGGGAGATTTCTCCGAGTCTCTTTTGCATATTTATTTAATTTTAACTCCTCTTCACTTACGCTTTAGCGATGCTTTAATGGAAACGTCTTTAGAATATTTAAAGAACTTTTCTTCCTTACTTTTAATAGCATCAATACATCAGTCTTCAAGACTTTAGTTTAAAAGGACGTAGACATCGGGTTACTTAAACACTAAATCATTTATACTTGGCTACTAATCCTGTGGTTTGGTAAACCAAATCAACCGGCCCTGAAGCAATTAAACAAAGGAAGTGTTAATTTTTGTTCCCACGGAGGTCCCTGCCTGCCAACCACAAGGCAATTAAGTTGGAAGAAAATAGAACTAATTTTAGTTATATTAACGGGTTAATAGGTCTGTTTTATATTACAGAATATTAATTCCCCCTTGATATTTCCTCACTACTGCCATTAGTGCTATACAGTATGTTATTTAACATAAAATCTTACTGATTATATACTGAATATAATAAACTAGTTTATCAGTTAAATATAATAAACTAGTAATCTGGTTTATTCTCATTAGTTGCTCCTAATATTACTGTTGCTACAGTACCCCTACTAGTAATAGTAGCGATAGTTGTTGTTGATATTGTAGTAGTAGTAGCAGCCCCATTATTTGCAATTGAAGCACCGCCAACAGTACTTTCAATTTTGACAGAATTGTATTGTGAGGCAAAGTAAACTACATTTCCCACTGCGCCTTGCTTCGTCGCGTCAGGTGAGGTTGGGGATTGTAGCGCCGTGCTTTGCAGAGAATGGCTCAGTCTCCATGAGAGCGGTCTACTGTCGATACAAGCTTCTGATTGCGCGTAAAGTGATTTTGCACCTACAGCTGTATCACACCGCTGGAATACATCGCACGGATCATGTACTGGGCTTCACAATGAGTAGGCTCTGAGAAGTTGGAATATATTTCTGTCGATTTTGGATGTGATTTTCCTGCAGTTTTCTTGAGGGATTCTATTTTTTAACTAATAGATTGAAGCGTTACATTCCTAAGGCTGCCGATTGAATTGAACATTTAAGTTACTGCTCTGTAGACGAATACCTGTGTGGGAAAATACTTTTTACTGGATTAGCTACATATTTTTCTGCGTTTTCTTGGTAGTACATCACTCTGTTTTGGATTATATTGCTTTACGAAATACTTTTAAGTGCTACTTTGGGCAAATTGGAATCACTGTAAAATGTTTAAAAGGCAAATGATTTATTTTTCTTGGACATCTCATTTTAGAGAGAAGAAATGTACTTGGTATGGAAATATCGGGTTCGATACATTGTCGCATGGCTCTACATCTATGAAGAGACGGTTTTGTGGATCGCTGGATGATGTGAGGCGCAATGAATTATTGTCACTTTATGGAAACAGATCATCTTCTGATAAATTGCTACTAACCAATGCACTTTGTTTGGGATTCATCAGTGCGATTTCTTTGGGTGTTAACTTGGCCAGAATACCTGGAAATGTCAAACAGTCATCTTGGTTTGGATTATACAAGCCATCTCCTGGATTAGAATACAGCCTATTCTCTACATCATTTGTCAAATGTAAAAAAAGAAAAACGGAATAATCAAGTAATCTTTGTGGATTTATCAATGGCGTGAAAGCCTTAAAAGAGGTAAGATTCCCACGTTAAATAATTTTGTCTTTCGCTTCATGTTTTGTTTAGAAGCTGTGAAGTAACATCCTTTGATTGTATCAGTTTGTGTCTGTACTTTATAAAACATAGTTTAAGCAAACACAACTTTGTGTTTGCGACTTCTGTCTGGTGACGTTTCTTCGTGAATGTGGAAAGATGTCCTTGGTTAGATTCTAATAAAAGTAGTTAAAACATTTTTTTATCAGTTTTTACAACAGGTGTTCCTTGAGTTTCCTTCTCAAATATTTATCCATTCTCCGGTTTTTGGAGTAGGTCCGCACTTGTTTCAGTTCTTGATCTGTTTCAGTTCCGTTAGTTTTTGCTGGTATTCAGGGAAACAGCGCCTACCAAGGGCATTTCTTTTAAAGTGTAACCTGCACTGTCTTAAACCCACCGATAGAGCACTTAAGCACAGTTACAGTAGATACTACGGTAAAACAAATGCATCGAAAACACCAACAGCTGTTATCACTATATTCTTCTACTGTATGTGCATGGATGTGTCAATGTGGAAATGTTATTTTCTAAGCATTCGTCATAAATTCGTACATCAAGTGCAATGAACGAACCCCTGCCACCGATTTTGAGGGGTTTGTAGTGCAGCTAAAATCCCCATCACAGTGTCAAGTTATAAGAAGTGTAAGTGTAAAGTTTTTCAAAGCCCCTTTCCAAGATATTATAACGGAGAAGAATAGAAGGTAGTAACCAGAAAATGCAATTATATTGATTTTTGTTGTCTTCCGAGACAGATCGCTACTAAAACGAACATTGTATGTCTATACAACTGCTACAGCGGCTGGCGCGCTGAGTGCGTGGCTGTTGTAGACTCGCACCTGAGTTCTCACAGGTGCAGTCGGTACCTGGATATGAATATAAAAACACATTTTGGGCGGTTCTATTTAAATTCTACAAATAAACCGTTTAAATTAACTACACTGAATATGACCAACCTGCTGAAGGCCATCTTTTACAAAAGACGCATTACCCTCTATTCAGCTATAATCCATCCCCGCCGCAGCTGTGACTACTCTGTGCCTTAGTAAGGGCTTATTCAGAGTCAGTGAAGCCTGTGACCTCTTACAGTGCTCCTACTCAGGTGTGACTAAATAACCTTGTATGTCTTCCATAGTCACACATTTCCATGGTGAAATGGGAAACACAGGACGTTCTGTTTTTCTGTTGAAAATGCCCACATTCACTGCACACAAGGGTACCATTCTACTTATTTTGTAAATTCCTGTCTGTTTAAATGGCATTGTCATTGTTTATAGAAGAAAATCTGCTTTACTTGTTTCTTTCTTACCTTTAATTAGGACTCTCCAATGTTTTGCAAATATTATGTTATTCTTTGAATGCATTTAGGAATTGTACATGGCGCGGCTTATATTGATTTAATTTTTACAGTAATGTCTGAACACCATTTCTTTCCCCAAAGAAGAGATTAAACTTCTAGCTCAGTGAAGTTTAAACTTCTGGGGAACACCTGAGCAACATTTCGTTTACATTAGAAGTTACTTGTATAAGAGTACTGTTACTGTATGTGCAGTACTTTAGCATAGCATGTCAATCATTTGAAACTAAGCAGGTATCCATTAGAAATCACTTAGTAGCATTAGTTATCACTAATACATTTCTTTTTATAAATATCAACATATTTATATTTCATTTGCATACAGAGCAATTGACAGTAAAATAAATCCAGAATTTGGGCACTGTGGGGCATTCTCTTCAAGTGAATAGTATACTGTATATCGTCATGCTCTAAATACGCAAATCTATGGGAAGGTGAAATGAGACTAAGAAGGAGTTAGAATCATTGTTTTTCAATGCAGTGCCATAGCTAAAATAAAATTAGGGTTAGTTTTTGAAACAATATATTTAAAAATTAACCCTAACATATTGTACAATCCAGGAGGCATTAAAAGCAAATCAGTCCCTGAGGTTAAAGGTGCAAAATATCACATAGAAGGAATTGGAAAAAAATAGCTTATTGTTTTCTGCAGAACCCCCACACGTATTATGACTGAGTTAGCCTTACTGGTGCTATAAATTAAATTAGTCTTAGCCCTAGAGGATTGCTAAACAGCTGTGCAGGAAAACCAGACAAGTGTGTGTGTTTTCTTTTTCGCTGAGACTCCTCTCTGAAGTATGAAAACATTGCTGAAAAGCCTTGCAGTGTGGCTCTCTCCGGATTGAAGCGAAAGGGTTACTCCTTCTTTCATGTCTCTTGCAATTGATGTAAATATTCCTGTGCTTAGAATAACAGAAAGACTTTTTACTGAAAGCAGTCCATTATAAGAGGCATTTAAATCTCTTCTTAGCATCCCAGCCACCCCCCTCCTCAGAAGTCTATTTATTTACTCGATTAGAGTTCTTTAGTTGCCACTTAAGAGGATTTGGTCTGAAGGGAGAACTGAAGGCCTCTGTACAATACAAGGTTCCTTCGACCTCAGGATTCCTATATGAAGCATGAGGCCACAGCTCCTGTTTGGAATGCATAGAGGAAAAGTGAACAGACTTCTGTGGTGTCCTGTAACACATGGGGCTGTGTGTAATGACCTCATATAGCACCTGTGACTGACTGGAAGCCCTCATGCAAACTGATCTTGTTTGTACAGTGTGAGCTGTGCACCTGATGGACTTTTTAAATAGCTCATTCAGGTTGCTTTCAGGTGGAAACTGTGCTTAGTGTGCTTGTGTATGTCTGCAGTTTCCAGACTAACAGAATTCACTTTCTTTGCCTTTCTTGGAGTTCCATGCATAGCTGGATGACATAAAGGACATTTTCAGCCTTCCTAACTAGAATTGTTGCATCTTTATTTCTAGTTCTGTGATCAACAATAGTTTATTTTGTTATCATACTGTAGGTAATTTTTTATGGTGTCATTGTAGTCTCTCCCAAATGATAGGATGTTGACATTCACTTTTGAATGAAATTGCTGAAATAAATGACTTTTCGTTTAGTTTTCAGGAACACACAGTATCTTGATTTCAGTTCTCTGTCAGTCATAGAAAGTTTCATGATGCTTATATTGGAAAACTGTGTTGTTGGGCTAATATGTTAAAAAACATTTAACTCTTCAAACCTTCTCATTCTGTCTATAAGAAACCTTTATTTTATCACACATGATACTGTTCTTGGTTTTAATAGTTTTTGAAACATTAAGTACTCGAATGTGGGCTCATTCTGAACTAACTGGAGCCTATATTGCATCATGAAGGCAACGATGCTATGACCTCTTGGAGAGCTCGTGTTTCTACTGTACAAATAATAATACCCTCACCCTGAATGAAGGCGTCTGTAGTTGAAAGGGTCTCTGTAGTGACTTAGACAGGGTTCTCTTACAGTGTGTAACAGAACAGACTGAAGGAAAACAGCTTCTTCACCACACAGTATTTGAAAATGGCATACCTACACCTTGTCTTTCATAAATCTGATTCAAGATAGAAGGTCAGCGACCCAGGCAGCTAAGAAACAGAGTTTGTGGAACAACAGGTTTCATGCTGGGGGAGAGTTTCTTGACAAGCCCTGAATTGTGCTGCTTTAAAAAAAAGTCTGGATAATTGTCAGATTAAACATGGGTAACAAAAGTGATATTTATTTCAAAATACACACAACAAACAACCTTACATTTGTACTTATTTAAAAAAAGGCTGAGGAACACCTGGTAGATTTGAAGGTCATCATTAATGTCAAATAACTTCTGGATGTTTAGTGGTAAGCAGTTTATCAGAGGTCATTGCTGTTGTGATCTTTTTAGTCTGTGAAGTTTTAGTCTACCTTAATTATAAATGTATTTAGCCTACACGGGCCAGTTCCCTATATTTTGTGCTTGTCTACATTCTGAGACAAAAAGTATATATAGTGGTAACCCAACAACCATAATCAAATTTAGACGTTGCTAATTATGTTGTGACTGACCCCTATCACCTTTCCAAAACATTGCTTGTCATAAACAAACACACCTAATGATTACCTTTACAAATCAGTAAATAGTTTGGTGTTACCAATTACAGCTGTCATAATGTATAGACATAATTATTGAAATGGTTTCTAATTCATGAGGGAAAGTGAGACACAAGCCAATGATCCTGTCTGTTGATGAGTAACATCTGATCATTTCCCTCTGGCATTTTTTTGTAGAATGTTGCTTCCTCTTGTAGTTATTTAAAGACTTATGTTTTTAGTGATTTAGAGTTTTTTTTATCTTCTCTTAGCTGAGCTGACTCCATGTTGCAGTGATTGAGTGTTACACAGCGGACGTTTTTGAATTTAGTAAACCTACATTTTTGTTATTTTTAAAAGAATTGTGAGTTAACACGCTGATGTTTTCTATAACATCACAGAACCACTGTAGATTTTTGTCCCCAAAGTTGTTTAGTTATAATTGTATTTAAATACTTGCTTTTGTTTTTTAGCTTTAATTACACTGCATTTTTCACTTCAACTGATGTAGACATAGAAACAAGAACTGCACCAGGCTGTGTTTCCATAGCTTGCTGTGGTGGCACACGCTCATAATAACCATGACACCTGCCAGGACTGCCACCTATCTGTAAGGTGAAATTGGAGCCCTGCAGATGCACGTGTTGAAAAAGCACGGAAAAAAGGCACAGATAAGCACTGACAGAAAAGTGCAACTGAAACGTTGGCAAGAGGGCATACGGTAACCCCTGAGTAATCCAGCCTGTCTCTTCCTGAGAGTCCTGGAACAATGAGGGCTGCTTCCAGCACAGTGGAGAGCTGCCTGCTGTCATATGATTCTGAATAAGACCCAGTCTGAAGTCTTAAGTACTCAAGCACACATGCATCATACACAATGAAGTATGCTGCATTCAGGCCTGCAAAATAGTGCTTTTCCTTCATTTATGTAAATCTTCAATTCCTCCTCCATCTCCAGTGTTGTGGCAAGGCTGTCAACAGTATCCTAACGCTGCTCAGTCCTTGCCAGTTTGTAAGGTCACGGTGAGGTGAGCCAGAAGATCCCAGTTTACCATTTCTTTACAGAGAAAAGAACAAGAGAACCGGAGACTTGCATTTCACAAACTCAAATGAGATGCCAAATGATAATCTTTTTAGTGCATATTTTCTTTTTACCATCATGTTTCCTATGAAGTTATTCATTGCTGGCCTAAAAAACACTTATTACGAATTGAGAGTCCTTGTTGGCTTTTATGGAGATATATGGGTAGCTATTATTGCTAGACTAAATGCTTGCACCTGTGATTAATAATTAGTCCTGAATTTCAGTCTCAAACCCCCTTCCTCCTATAAGGCACCAGTGTGTGTGTGTAAATAGGATGCACAAGGGTAGTTGTTAAACATTTAGAAGGAAGGTATGTTTCAAGGGCTCTTAACAGTTCCTTCGGTATATTCTTAAGACATAAAGGATCTCTATTTCTCCCCACTTCTTTCAGTTTGTTAGCCTTAAAGAATTCCATCTATTGTTGAGTCCTAGGACAGAGCCCCTTCTATGCCTGTATATGTTGGAGCACACTGGTTCCCTCTTTTTACCCCCCAAACCCTGCTCCCCACCCCCCCCCCACCTTCATTAAAATCTTCTCTGAACAAGTCTTCCTTTCTCCTCTGAAGAGGGACCCTCTGTCTAACGCCAAGTGACTCTCAGGGCTAGCATTGACGGTCGGACACTTGGTTTACAAAAGGAGCTGAAGTGTCAAATAAACTCGGTCAGAGCCCCTGAGACACAAGAATTCCTTTATTTCATACCCCAGAGGGAGACAAAGGCGGACTTTGTGTCAGTGAGCAGGCTCTAACAAAACAGTAGGGCTTTTTTTTCTTCTTTCCTTTAACAAGGAGAGGGATATGAGGCTGTAAATCAGACTCCCCCAGCGCAACTACCCCTCTCTTAGCATCTGTCCAGCGCACGGCAGCATTCTCTGACTAGAATGCCTGTTGTGCGTTGTAGTCTAATAGCCCTGTTCAATAAATGTTCTTTTAAAAGGCTGACTTTGGAAATTCTCTTTAGATGCACAGAACAGCTGAATTATTCTAAAATCTTCAAAAATGCTTTAAATAAAAAAAAACAATGTCTACTGAGAGCAAAAACTGACACGCATTTATAGGTTTTAAAAAAGTTCTGTTACAATGTTTCATGCTTACAATGATGATATTTTTAATTATTCTGTACAACCCTTTCTTGCTGTAACCAATGTGCTTAAGCCTTCAGTTTTTAATGTTTAAAAAGTACAATCAAGTTCATTATACTTTAAGCAAAAAGAACATAGCTTGTTAGATCAACAGGTATATTTCACTTTTCTGCTATTGCTCTTCACAGTATCTGAGACTTAAAAGGACAATCTCTTTGAAATCCTTCTTTCCCGGTTTAGGTATGTATAGATATAAAGGTACATTACATTGCTTTTGTGTATTTGGCATGAAGTTATAATTGTAGAGAAATAATATTCTTTTTAGTCTGCATAAATCCACAAGACAATACAGAGTAACAAGGGACAAATTGCAGTATCATAGAACATTGTTGGATTTGACATTCATGTGTCAGATGACATTTACAGTATGTGGTAGGCCACAGGAAATAAGTCATTCAACATACAATCAGAAGGTCATAGTTTACATCCTTATTTATTATTGATGGTAGTCCTTGTTTCCTGTTCTCTTACAGTAAGTGCCACAGTAGTGCAATTTACTATAAAACAAAAATTGTATTAGATGCTGTACCCAAAGTGCTTGCAGAGAGATCACTCACTTGCCTTTCCCTTGTGGAAGTTCAAAACCCTAATGTGTTTGGCGATCTAAACTTGGTGTTTGTAACAATTCAGAACAGCAGTTCCCAAGGTAAGTTCACAGGACCCCTAAGAACCTTCTCAAATTGTCCAGGTGGTCTTATGAAATATTGTAAATCTTTCCAGAGAGACTGATTATCAAATTCACTTCAACAGCAATTTCAGTCACTAATTGAGCACACCTGAATAAATTTGTTTAGGATCTTTTACCTTGTACAGTTTATAATATTTTTGGTATATTATTATTATTATTATTATTATTATTATTATTATTATTATTATTATTATTATTAATTATAACATATAGTATGGTACTATATAACTTAGAGACAATGGTATGGACTGTTAGACTTATATGGTCAGTACCTGAAGCTCCATTGAACTTGCTCTGAGCTTCATGGAAAGCAAGAGCTTTTAGAATAATCTGAAAAATTGAAAGGTAAGAAATGTAACATTAAGACTTAGAAAACCTCAGTCATAGTGACTTATCTTAAGTCATATAGACTGCTGTTTGCTTACTGACAAGAAACAGTATTTAAATTCTTTCTGGACTGTTTCAAGTCTCTAGTCAAACATGATCTGACATTTATCTTGGGAAGGTGAGAATGAAAGTAGCTCAGGAAAACACTATCTTTTTAAGTTTGATTTTAAAGAAAATGGCGGGCACTGATGTGCATTTGCCTCTCAACGTGGACAAAATGTGTCTTAAATACTACCTATTTCGGAAGCATTGTTGTCATTTTTTGAAGTGCTGGAAAAACAGATCATGATCTCCATTAGCTTTATTTCATGATCGAAATAAAGCAAAAACTCCACCTACTTCAAATCTCAAAATAATCTGCAAAGAAAGAAAAATATTTTATTTCTCTCCCATTCTTTCTTCCTTCCTTTCTTGGGAGCAACTTTAAAGTGTGTCAGAACAGGAGCGTTGTCATTTATTAGCTGAAAAGGAACAATGACTGGCTTGTCTCAGGGGAGACTGGGGCTCAAGGAAGCTGGGAAGAATGGTCTGAGATTGGGCAGCCTCTGACCGAGAACAAGTGGCCGTCTGATTGAGAAAACTGCTGACCCCTGGGGAAGAAAATGGCACCTTTGTTTAGAGGTGTGTGTGTGTGATTGTGTGTATAGCAGGGGGTGAGCGGGGGGTGTCAGAGGATTTGGGAAAGCGAGAGGGTAGGTGGGCTTGTCACTTTTTGTTTTCACTCAAGTGACTTTCTCGCTGTTCTGCCTATGTATGAAACCTTCAGTGAGGCTAAACTGCAGAGAAAAGCAAGGTATTATCACCTTGTCACTTCTGCAGCAAAGAACACCTTGTTTTCCATGGCTCGTTCCATAGGTTTTTAGTCTCAGGGCAGCTGGTGGAGAACAGAAAAGACTCGTTTATATGGATGTTCCACACAAATCTCGAAATATTTTCTGTCCTGGAAAATGTTTAATTTGGCCATTAAATGACATTTGATTTATCTCAGTGAGATGCTCAATACTGAAAAATACTGAATTGGAAACATTCTAAGTGTTTTCTGATAATCCTTGCCTCTATATTAATATTCTAGTTGTTTAACAAAGATTGTCTCAGGTTCCCTACTCTTACATTTTGCTAAATGAGCTAAGTGTAATGAGTCATATGTCAGAAGTTATAACAGCTCCTGTTTCGTTAATGAGTGACCTTTCCTAGTTTTGTTTCCAGGCTCTTAGCCTGTGAATTAAATTGCTTCTCTAAAACTGTCCCTTGGGTGGCCGTCTGAGGTTTATCAACTGTAAGTTTAAAAAAAATTAAATGAATACAAAGCACAGACTGCTGTCACCCTCAGCTGCTCCTGATTTTCCTCGGCTCTGTGCCAGTATCCTGGTGCTGGTTTTAATCCCAGAGGCAGAAACAATTGTCTTTTTAAATGTTGTACATAAAAGGCCTGAGTTTTATTTAAAGAAGGTGGTGGGGGAAACAAGTAGCAAATTGCTTAGTTCTTTCAAAGAAATGAGGAATCTGCTTTGCCTCATTTAGCCTTGGGGATAGGCTCTGGGCTGAGCAGGAGGAAAGTAAAAGTGTGGGACAAACTCCTCATCTTTCATTTGCTTTCCTGTCATCACAAACTGAAGTTACTCATGTAAAAGGAGAAGTAGTCTGTTTCTCTTCCCATAAAAGCTGGGTGTCTCTGAGTAGGCATGAGGCCGATTTTCTTTTTAGGTTGCTATAAAATAGACCTTCCAATTTCTCACAGAACCTACACTATTTCACACTTTACATGTCTCCTTCATTTCTGTGTTTAGTTAGAATTGGAATGATCTTTTTCTCTCCCTGCCATATCTCTCAAGATATGTATTCATGTATGCCACATCTTTGCAGTATTCTTCTTCTTTTGTTGTCCTCACTTTTTGACTTTTACACTGCTATAAAGCTTATGCCATCTTCCTGATCTTTAGATACACACCATAGTAACTTTTATCAAACTGTTTCTAAACATAGACAGGCTGCCTGCAATACTTACAAAAACCTTAAGCTTTATTTTTCAGCAACTGCCCTGTTATGATTTGTCCTTGGGAAAATGCTTACAGTTTTCAATCCCAATACAGTGTTTGAGGTAAAAAATGTGAAGACAAACTCTTGCACTGATTTTATGGGCTATATGAAGGATACGTAATTTATTGAAATATTTGTAGTCCTATGAAAGTGTAATCATGAGTTTAACTACATTAATTTAGTACATTAAAACCTTATGTGGCTTTGAAAGTTATTGACATAACTGGATTTTGTAATGAGGACTTTAAAATCCCAATGCATACTTATGAGAACTTTATAACAGCAGTGCCGTTAGGTTAAAGATAGTCTTGTCTATATGGAGGAGTTTGAGTTTACTGGACACAGTGTGCTGACAGAGGGGAATAATACCTTTACCACATATGATTTGAATGTATTTATATAAAGCATTTACTGTATGCTATATTCTACAGTCTAGTGGCATGGCTGTGTGATAGATACCTGAGGCTTGTGTTTGTTGTGTCTTGTGCTCCGGATTAGGAGCCTTCTGAATAGTTTTCAAGTTTTCCCCATGTTTGAACTGGTGACTTGAATTTGTCCATCTGAGCCAGTGTGTGTTTGTGTGATCCCTGCAATAGACTGGGATCTTGTCTCTGCATTGTCCCTGGGTGTGTGTGCCTAAGGGGGGTACTCATGAGCCATGTGATGGATGGCATCCCTTCCACAGATTAGTCCTGTCTTCCACCCTGTGCTTATGGGATAGGCTTCATGTTTCCATGACTCTTACCAGACTCCTTGATAAGGAACGGATAGACTCCTGCACCCTTCATCCGTGCTGCAATATCTCTCTCAAATGATGTAAAGTAACTATCTTTTCTCTTATCTCCTGTAATACCATTGCACTGTCTTCTCTACTGGTAATTGTTATAATCAATAATAATTATAATCATATATGATATAACGAATTACTATTATTATAATTATATAACCAATTATTATATAATTAATTATTATTATAATTATATATAATATAATTAATTACGGATATATATATATAATAGTTATAATTATAATTAAAAGTAATAATAATAACGTTTGTCTGTCCTTGTATTGTGTTGGACAGTGCCACAGAACCTATGTCCCCCAAGGGATAAATACAGCTTGAATTGAATTGAATTTATTGTATGAAATAAAGTCTGGATATACAAATCCTGATTCCTGGTTATCAAAAAAAGTGTTAATGTGGCATAAAAATGTACTGTACAGAACTGCAGTAGGCCCAAAAGCTCAGACACTATAGGTTTAAATAGGACAGCTGGGCATTTACATTCATTCCTTTGGCACACTCTTCAATCGAAAGTGGCTTACAATTATAGTGGGACAGTCACAACAAACAGGTGTAAAGTGTCATAGAACAAAATAGTTGTGCACTGCACTCTTGCAGCCCTAAAGGAGGATGTGCTAAGGTGAAAGTAGTTACCGCCACAAAACAATATTCTGGCCTTGGAAAGTGTGTATTTTATACTTTTAGTCTGATGTGTTATTCTTTCCTTTTAATCAGCGTTGAGCTTTCGTCAGCATGTGTTTCTCATTTCGCCTTGTGGGAAGGCTGTCTCAGCGCTGCGTAGTCAGGTCTCCTTGTGTTTCAGCAGACAAGTCTGTGATGTACCCAGCTTGCAGTGTTTCAGTGTGAAGACTGTGCTGTAGGTCTCTTTCTCATAGTTGTGCCCTCCTTGCTTAGGAAAACGAGCTTGTTCTCTATTCACGCTCAGCCAGCCAGTTTGTCTGATTTATTTATTTTCTAGGTCCATCCCTGTTCAGTTGGCACCGCCAGGGGATAGAGGCCCTGTTTTCTTTATACCCAAGGCGCCCATGTTAACCACCATGTTTTTTCAATCGCATAAAGGACCGATTTACTCTCGTCAAACTGGCTCTTTTGCTCAGGCTCAGCTGGGCGGAAATTAGTGTACAGGGATAGGGTAGCTCATTGACACCATGTTCTCAGCTCCAGTGCCCCACAGCCATCTTAACCTATGGATCACTTCCAAACAAAGCCTTTTACAGTTAGCTCAGTGCTGTTAAATGGGTTCAGTAAATTTCATGACCTGAGACTGTGCAGCTTATTCTCCCTTTTATTTTGGGTCTCTTGAAAGCGCATTAAGTTAGGTGTGTTCAGTAGGAAATGAGTGCTTGTAAATGCTGATGGACGGCCCACAAAGGCTGAACCCCAAATGGGGGGAAAAAAAGTTTTGTTTTAGGATTGATGAGGAAATTGATGCAAAAATATGAAGGCTCCTCTACTTCTGGGCATTTCTTCACTGAAGGTTGGACTGTGATTCAACCTTCCAGTCCCAACGTTTTGACACTTTTTTTCTGAAAAAAATGTCTGCTATCACCTTTTCCTTCTGATAGAAAACCTAATTTTAAGGTCTATTGAGTTGAGTAAGTCCTAAGTTAAAATTCAGATCTGAAATTTGTTCAGGACTGTGTGACAGGAATGGGATCATTGAGAAACCTGTGGAATTCTTTGATATTCCCCTTCTTTAAGCTTTTGTCTAATTGTCTAATGCTCTTCCTCCTCTTGCAGGCACACAGACATAAAGAACTTTACTTGCTCTAACTTTAACAACTAACTTTACTACTTTACCTGTGTTTTACATGTGAACATATCAGTCGCATGTTTGACCTGGTCTTGACAAGGTAACTCCAGAGGGAAAAAGTCCTGTTGGTCCGTTGCTCAGACCTTTTGAAAGAGAAGTGGTCATATTTCAGTACCTCAGGGAGGCAAAGAAATGGATCTGACCTCATCCAAATAGCTTCCTTCCAGAAACACATTTTTATTTCAAAAATATTTAGTATTCTGAAACTAGGAAAGAGGGTGGACATTTATTTTTTCTTTTACTTTAGTTGTTTTGATAATTTTGGGGTGAAATGGTTGTTTTAGTGTTAGAGTTCCACTCAGTCTGTGGTTAGCTTAAAGAGGCACATTGTCAGTGGCAATAAAACTAAGGGGACTGTAAAATCTGCCCTCAAGTGTGAAATAAATGCTTCTGTTGTCATCAAAGGTTAACTGGCCACAAATAACTGATTTACTGTAGTTTCATATCCTCCTGAGTCTTATAAAAAAGGAACTACACACTAAAGAACCAGCTATTTCAACCTAAATGTCTACCATGTCCCAGTGAGTAAGAGAGAATTACTGAAGACAGACCCTGGTGTAAAGTTCAACCCCTTTTAACTGCAAATAGCTACTTGTAAACAATATGTTTCTAACTGTTTTGCCAAGACTTATTTATGAACACTATTTTTTTCTCCTGAGATTTCTTTTCTGTGAAGCTTCTTCGATCATTTTTCCCAATGCAGGGGCATAAAATCGGTTTTCCTTATCATCAGTTGAAAGTTCTTAGGTTTCTAATGACGGTCAGTTCAGGAACCCTTTCACTTTCAGTTGGAAGGCACACTTCTCAATTAGAGTCCAGCAGTATAATGGCTTCCTATAGACAGGCAGGTGGTGGCGTCGAAGCAGTTTTAATTAAAGGCATGTCATAAATGCCATGTAGATTTTGTATTGGCTCAGCAGTTGTCCCTCTGCACAATGAAGACACAAAGTCTGCCTCAGCTGCATTAATTCTCTTTTGTTCACTGGTGTTTAGGAAAATATAATCTCCAAGTCTATTACAGGCACTTGGATGTAATCATATATAGAGGAAAACTGTCAAGTATTTTCAATGTGTTCATGGAGGCTAATAGAATGTTTTTCTTGTTTTGTTGTCTTCTTTGAGTAAGATATGTTTGCATTCCTTTCTCTAAAATGCCACATTCCTGATCTCCTGTGGTCAGTACAGGCCCCATTGTTTGCCTCTGAAGTCTGGGTGATGGTTTTACTTAGTTGCTATGGCAATACGTATGTATTGTGGTGGAAGTTTTGGAATTTTGTACCTATCCTAGAAGGTTCTGCCCTTTAATTATTACTTGACTGAACATTCCTGACCAGGAATATTTCTTCCTTTAAGACAGGATGAGTTCAATCAACTCCCAGCTTTCAGTGACACAGATCACCACAGATGATGAAAGGTTTGATTTCCATTTGTGTTTTAGACAATAGTGTTCTGAAAACAAGCTTGGATATGTGACTTTGAAGTGGAAGAGTAGTTATAACCCTGCAACCAAAGAGGGCTTCATATGTAAGTTTTTGGCCACACAACAAAACATTAAAAATCTTAAAATACAATGTGAAATTAAACATTTTTATTCCTTGTTAACAAAGGGCACCCATGTAAAAACAAGATTAGTTTTTTCAAAACCCATGTCACTTTTTGCTGCCTTGTTATTTTTAAATACCTATTTTAAAGAGGGGGCAGAGTTTATTATTTCACCCTAACACTACAGATGTGCTCTTATAAGGTTTCTGTATTTGCAAGAACACATTTACCAGTATCAAAATTGCTTCAGAATTAAGTTTGAAGAGCGTGGACATATCTAGAACAGATTGAGTGTCTAGGAAGTTCTGGTCTTGTTATTTATCACCACATGGACATGAGTTCCATCTTAAATATTACTCTAGAGATTTGTTCCCTAAATTTAATTTCACACTTTGTAGGAGATTATTAGTGGAATTTGAGAGCGCTCAAGTCTTATGCCCTACAGGCAGTGGTATTTGGGAGATTGTAGAGATTGTGTCCTGTCTGAGTTTACCTGGTAGTATAGCATCTGTTCTCATCAATGTTTCTTATAATTGCTTTGGCATAGTGCTTGTGAGGAAACGTGCGTGAACTGGTTGTTTCAGTTGAGCTCTTCAGAGAGAATTAGGATTGATCAGAGTGATTTACAGTAGTTCTCCAGTAGAGTTGCAGATGCTTGAATGCATTATCGATCGACCCATGTGTAAAAAAATGAAAGCCCTGTAAGCAGTGTTTCATGAAGTGGCTATTCTATAACAGTACCCCCACATTCCACATTTCACTTCCACTTTCGCTGGATGAAATATTGTTGATTCGGTCAATAGGTTTGCCACTTTCAAGGCGATGTCAACATGTAGAGTATGCTTATCGTGATCTACTCCAATCATATGCATGATGCGGCAGGAATGCCTGGAGAAACTGTTGATGACATACAGTATGGCCTGGATCGATCGGGCCACGGAATGGCATTGCTGAAATGTTGGCAAAATCACCATTCTTCTCGGGATCCCCTCTGATTAGAAGGGACACCAGTTGGTGCCGAATGAGACAAGGCTGGAAGATAATCAAGGGGTTTTGAAGACATTACCTAAAGGTGCTGCATTTGAAACTTCCTGCAAAGTTGAGAATAGTGTTAGGGAAGACCGCGGGAGAAGACGAAAGAAGTCAGCTGTAGTTTTTATTAAAACATATGATATCCGCTGCATGCAATTTCCTTCTCGAAATCCCTTTTGAATTTACCTTTGTTCAAGTCCTGTTTTTGGGAGTTTCGTGTGTTTTCTTTTCCCCCGAGTAATCTTACTGCAGTTGTATCAGGAGAAGGATACAGTCCAGGAAAGTGGTTGGGATTGGACTAGAGGCATTATTCTCATATCCATTTCTGTTTAACTGAGGTCTGAGCTTGAATCTTATCAGTTTGTAGCATCTTTGGAATTCTCTTTGGAATTCAGTTCTGTGTGCACACAGATATTTTAGTAAATATTTACAAAATAAAGTAGTCTTTATTACAAGTGAAGACAAAATCATTAAAATATGACAGTGCAACCCAGGTACAGTAGTCTGTTCATAGTTGTAAATATGTTTATCTTCTTTATTTTATGTCCTTTTTTCTGACTCTCCTGCTGACTGTTTCAGCACTTGCAGGACCAAATTGAAACATAATTGTACTTAAGAGCCCTTAACGTTAAGTTATAGTACACCAAGGGTCAGAAAAATAAGACACCCACCATCCTTTCCTTGGGGCTGACCACAGGATATGAAAACGTCTGTACTTATATTCTAACCTCATTTCAACAGAATTGAAATATTGAGTTTGCTATGTCAATATTGCCTTGCTGTGCACTGCCAAGTTTGTATTACCACAGATGAGGTTGGACTCTGTTCAGGCAAAGGATTTCTTTTCCAGCAGTGCTGGATAAATGCTGTAGCAGGGCGGATGGAGAGAAGATGTGCATTTTTCTTCAGACTGCGATCTTTTAGTCACTAGCGACCTCTCGTGGAAAAGAATTTCACTGCTGGTTCGCCTTGTAAAAACTAAACCTGTGCTTCTGAGAATGGCCACTAGAGGCAGCAACTGACATAACTCTTGTTCACTGTTTAATAGGAGGGATCCAGTTTTTAAGACACTCCAGAATAGTACCCTACAGTTCTGTGATATAAGTTTTTGAATAAATGTATACCTTCCTTTTCTCTACTCTGTCAGTTACATAGTTTCCTGTCAAGACTGAATTAATTTATCAATGTAATTTGTTCTTCTGATGTAGACCTCTTCAGTACCATGCAGGTTTTTCCAAATTGTTTGGTAAACACTGCAATGATGAGCAAGTTCAGAAATCAGTAATTATATAAAAGTATAAGTCTAGAAGCATTTGACATGTTTTTTGCTTTCTCCATTTTACCCTTGGATTCTTGCTTAGAAGGGAAACTAAATAAAGGGTTAGCTCTGTGCTATGTTGCACGAAGCTGATAACTTTTAAGAATAAGGTGCTCTAAAAATATCAATAAGCTTTTAGTCGGCATAGTACTATCTGCTTACGAACAAAGACACAAGGCTTCCAAACCCCATCCAACTATTATCATGAAACGTTCTGGAGGGTACTGTTAACAGTTTTTTTCTTAAACAGTCTAGTAAGGCTTAGGAATCTAATCTTTCATTGATTCCCCTGAATTCACTTTAGATTATGGATGAGGGTGTTTTAACATTTCAGTTACATCGTTCCTGCTGCTAGGTGCCCTTTCACTTTACTTTATGATAGACATGCACTTTGATGCTTGCAGTAGGTCAACAGACATGCACTTTGATGCTTGCACTATGTCACTACTTGATAAATCATTTGAAGGCAATGATATTGAATAGTGCTTTTACCCTTTGTCTCCCCCTGTTGGTCATTTGACATTATTCAAGAGTGCATCATTAATGAAAATTACACCTGCTGTATACAGTTGACCCTGATTTATATTTTAATTTTTTTATCTAGATACTCAAATCCAACAAACAGAATGTATGCATATGCTTTTATTGGATAGTGAAGAAAAGATGTTTCATTTTTACTTCTGCCTAATACTGATCAATTATATTAATTGGACACGCATCGAGTTCGGATTGAGGGGACTGGGTTCAACTCTGGACATGAGGTGCTGTCTATGTGGAGTTTGTATATTCTCTCTATGTTCATGTGGGTTTCCTTCCACAAACAAGTATGTTAAAAACTTATTGGTAGTTTAATTGGCTTGTGGGAAAATTGGCACTGGTGTTATTGTGTCTACATTTGTGTCCGTGTGTGCCCTGTGACTGATGTCCCATCCAGGGAGTATCCTGCCTTGCATCAATTGCTTGCCTGTAATGGATTAAGCAGTTAGAAAATGTATAAATAAACACTTGGTTATACAGTAGAACTATTGCATTAAGTTGACCTTATACAGCTCTTGAGTTCAGGGCAACCTGTGGAGCCTTTTGGATGCAATTTTAGAGATGTTTGTATCATGCAGATTTGAATTTTGAAGATACTCAGGTTATCAATTAATTTCAGTTGGAGATCTATATATCTTAAGCTTACCTTATGTGTTCAGTTGCTTTGCATAAAATGGAATGTTTATGAATTAGAAAATGGTAATTTATGTTGGAGAAAATAAATAATTGTGGGTATCTGCCCAATAAGTGTTTGCTCTTTTTAATCTGGACTTTGTCAGATTCAGAAGGTGAGTATGTTTTGATTCAGAGTCAGTGCCAGTTTGTTGAAGTTAAACGTTCTTTCAACAGAGCAGTGAAAATAATTCTTCTTCCTTATAATAAGGTATTTCTAATGTGTCAGTAGCACATTGGTCTGGTTTACTTAAATACTCCTTAGATCTGTTTAATTAAGACTGTGAACAGGAGGCACATCTTTACTCAGATTTGTAAGAGTCTATCTACTGTGTGTAAGAGCATGGCTATTTCAGTCATGTTGGAATTCCTCATCTTAGCCTTGAACTCCATAGCTTCTACTTGACAGTTGTTTCAGTGCTGGTTCTGAATTGTCCTCTGGGATGTGTTTATCAGCAGTTTTATAGTTTTAAATGCTTGTATTTAAATGGTGGTTGGTTAAGTTATTTCCTTTTACAGATTCCATTATATGACAGATCTGTATTCAGTACACTGTTGCTTCTTTTCAGCATTCATTTTGTTGGTATAAATTACCCAACTCCTTAAACAACATTTAAATAGTTGCGATAATACAATTTGTTTTCTGTCTGTTCAAAGAACCATTAGTTTAGTTTAAAATGTTAACAGCCTATTCAGTTATGTATTTTCTTTAAATTATTATTTTCAGATTGAAGATGTATGTGATAGGGAATATTAGAAAGACTACAAGAATGTACCTTTCTATTCTAATCAAGTAATTTTCTGACACTAGTTTTATGCTTAACCCTATTTAATATAAATCACACAGAATCACACAAAAGGTCCGGCTTGACAAAATTGTCTAATGGCACAATTTACAGGTATCGCAATTGGTTTAATACAGTGAGATTTTGTAAAAGGAATTTCTTCAATTAAAAAAATAATAAAACATTGAGAAAGACATACCTAAATGGGAATGAGAATTATTGAGTACAGAAACATCTGTTGACATTCACAGTTTCTATGCCACTACTTTAAAACAAGTTAAATGCACAACTGGACAGAAACCTTTAATTTTCATTTTCAAGTTATGAGAGCCCTTTCATTTAATTAAATATTTTTTTGTAGATAACACAAAATGCAACGGTAAATATGAAAAATATGAAATCCTTCTCTGAAAAAACAAATCAAAACATGCATGGTTTCTAGATCTGTTGAAATATTAGGTGGTAGGTGGAAGGAGACACTGACTTAATCTGCAATGACCTGTGTAACCACTAGAATGCGCTGTTGCAATATTACTAACCCCTGCGCCCAGAATGGAACAATTTAGAGCAGCTGTGAAGCCTAACTTGTGTGTCACTGGAAGTACCTGGTGAAAGAAATCTAAACATTGAAAACACAGGACAAACAAACACCACCCAAACCAAATTGCAATTGAACCCAGGACTCCAGAGCTGTAATGTATCCTGCCTCCTCAAAGACGTTTTTTTTTTGCAGAGACGAGTTTGAAGATGCAAATTACACTGGAACCAAAGAATGGGAAACAAAATATTTTCATGTTATTTTTTATTTGAACATAACATGGACTAGATGGGCCAAGAAGCTTCCTCATTTGTAATCTTTTTTTATGTTAATTTTAGATTTTCTGTTTGGTGGGAGAAAAATGTAGTAACAATTGTTCTCCTGGAGCTCAATGCTTTGAAAGCTGAAAGTCATAATTATTTGTTAAACTGTCTAGGTGTTCTGTTTTAGACTAGCAGATGGAGACTTTACTATCTAGAAAAGCAGAATTGTGTTTTAACTCCAAAATATGAAATAACCTTTCTTAAATTCTTCTGAATTTTCCCTAGGTTCAGCTTTGGTTTTTAATATATAATTAATAATGAGTTTTTCTCCCGGTGCCCAGGAGGTGGCAGTCTTGCTCCATTAATGCTCCATCTTTCCACTGCATTTGCAGCTGTACTGAGTAATAGATCTAGATTGGTACTAAGTTTATTACCACCGTCATTATACTTCATCTCTCTTTGAAGATCAAAGCAGGACTGCACCTCTGTTAGCACGGAGGTGAATTACTTTGATGCATAATAGGATAAAACTGCTGTAAAACTTGATTGCCTGTGTCTTATACAGTTCTGTTGTGTTCTTTTGCCATATCATTTGTTCTACATATTGGAAAGCATACATATTATATATTTGCCTTTTGCGTCTTTAGTCTACGTGTTGTTTTTTGTTTTGTGTTTTTAGACTTTAGATTCTTGAAGATGTTTTATATTACTTAACAGGTCTTTCAGAATCCAATGGATCGATGGAATTAAGCAGAAAATAAGAAATTGGAGAGGGTCTTATAGAAAATGCAGCTCCTCTAAGTATTATTTTTTTTTTAATAGCAATGGAAATCTTTACTATGGAACTTAATAGTAGAGATAAAGTGTTTCTTTTTTCCTGCAACATGATGATCGGAATGTCTTTTGCTTTCTGTTGGCGCTCCTCCAGTTTTCTGTCTCAAGTTCAGACATAAAAGAGACAATATTGCAGGTGGCATGACTGAGATCCAGGTTAGATACGTTATCACTGGGTGACATTAATAGCTTTGGTATAAATACAGCCGGGAGTTCTCAGAAGTTCACAGAAAGAGCGAGAGCAACAGGCAGTTGCTTAATGCAGGGTTATCTCTTGATGAGTTTTAGATTGAAATTCTTACATTCATTTTGCATAGGATAATGTTTGTATGGTTTACCTCCAGGCTGGAGTGTTCTTTTCTGTTTTCAGAGGAAGTGGCTCACAGTCTTACTGTGGTTAAAACAGAATTGTTTTAAACCTAAAATTTCCCTTCATTATCAGCAATGATAAAGTTCACAAAGACTTCTCTTTAGCACTGAATTACTTTTAGTGGGCTACAAAAATTACTTTGCTGTTTGTTGTCTATACGGAAGTGCTAAAAGTTGTCTGTGTGGGTGTGTACTTTCTGAAGTAAGGAGACAACACTTCCTCATGAGTTTATCCTTCAGCAAAAGTTATTATTTTTAACTACCCTTTTAATTTTGTGGTTGCTTCTTTATATAAATGTTCCCATTTCTGATATTGGCATATTAAGGACAGATCAACAACGATGAAAAAAATAGTAAAAATGATTCACATTCCTAATTAAACACTGCAGCATGCTCAAGAACTGTAAAAAAACAAAAATAACACAAAAAAAACAAAAGCCAAGCTGCAAAATACATCCATGATCTCTCATTGCAAAGTGCAGTGCCTGAGCATTTCACGAAACATTACGAAACAAACCGACTGCTATACCTCAGCTGACAGAACAATGTATATTAACAAACAAAAGTCTTTCTGAAAGCTTTCTGTGTCTGTAATTAAAATAAATATTGCAGCCATGATTTTTTGTTTTGTTTCTAAATGTTTTAGTTTTGTTGGAGGAAAAAAAGCAGACCTATAATGTCTTAGCAAAACATTATGCAATTAGAACTATGGGGAGAGAGGCTTAAGCATGGCCATGTTTCAGTCTTACCCTCTCTTTCCTTGTCTGTGGAAGTTCAATAGCTGTATCCTATCTTTTTATTTTTGATAAAAAAATGCCCATTGTACTTCTGCTAGTTTAATTTCAGTGTTCATTTGCTCAGACCTCAGCCATAGTTTTAAAGAAGGAGAAAGTCAAGTCCTTTATAATCTGCTGTACATTTCTGTAGCTGCCTTAACAGCATATCTCTTTTGCTGTTCCTTGCAAGGGTGCGCCAAGGCAATGACTAAGAGTCCTTCCACTTTAGTGCAGCTCTGTGCTTAATGCCAATGTATCAGTACAAGCACAGTGCGAGCATGCAGTAGCTTCTAATCAGAATTTATTCAGCAAAGGCATTCATATAGCTCATTCCTGCAGAGACGCGTACAGAGACAGGCACACGGGCTCTTATCGAAAAGCAAGTTTTTCTTTCAGAAATCTTATCGCTTCCTCACTAAATATATTTGAAATCAAAATGCCAGCGCTTGGCTTATCAACTTTCTGTTAGTCCTCCTGGGTTAATTTGCTTGTCTCGTGTTTATCTTTTCTTTCTCCCTCCTTCCCCCACTTCCGCAGGTCTTTTTTTTTTCCCAAATCATTTTTTATGTCGTTATTCAAGTGTTTATTAAACAGGTGGGGTTTGTCTGCCTTCGTCTCTCCCTGAACGGAGTGCCGTCACGACTCTTTTAATTGTTCTGCTCCTTCTTGGGACAGCTGGAAAAGTGGACTAAGAAAAGACAAAAGAAGCAAATTCTGTCACATCAGTTTATTTAAATCAGGATGTTTGTAAAAGAGAAAGGATTAAGGATGATATAATATTAATCAGACTAAATTTTACTTATGTCTTAACAATAAAGGAAACTGTATGTTATATACTCTGTAGCAGTCTTATATACAGTATTCTTTTCTCTGTTCTCTTTGTTGAAGTTAAAGAATTGAACACAATTGTAAATTACAGGCTTAGCACATTGTAGTTAAGTTTTAAGTTAAAATAAACACTTGCATAGTAAAAGTCTACTGATTCACTTCCAGATCATAAGAATCTTGACCCTGACTTCTTTATTATTCTGGAACATGGTATAGATTTTATTCGTTTTCTTTGATAGAAATCAGTTTTGGTACAAAATTCAGCTAATTAAAATGCTATCCGATCCTGGGGGAGGTAGCTAGGTTGGGTCTTCTGAGCACGTTCAGAATGTTTTCATTTATGACGTTTAATCAACCCATTTTCAGTAACGGCTTTATCCAATCCAGGGTGAGCTGGCCCTAACCTGGCAGACAACCTCGGTACAAGGCAGGATGCACCCTGGAAGTGTGTGTCACCAGTCCATCAAAGAGCACATACAGAAATGTGCCTACAGGGAAAGATTTAGAGATGCCAATGAACGTTGGCAGCATGTCTTTAGAGAGTAGATGAAGCACCTTACAAAAGCTCATCAAAAACAAATCAAATATGCAAACTCTAAACAGAAAGATCTGAGAGGCTGCAGCACTAACTGTTGAGCCACAGTGCCACCCTACATCACATTAATAATTAATTAAATTTAGCAGTTAGACAGACTGTTTTCTTCTGTGGCATAGCTATATAGTGCCGGTCCTGACGTTTCTTTTATCTGATAATTATCATTTTATTAACTCTTTTAGCATGCCGGTTGCTCTGTGATGTTTTCCGAAAAGGTACAAAGTCTGGAAGATTGTTTTTATGGGTTTATTTTTAACTCTTACAGTCTAATGTACATATTTCACTATGGAGAATGTGCTGTGCGGGACTCTACCTGTCTTTTTTGTTTAGAGAGTTATTCATAGAAAGTCGTATGAAGTGTATGGCAAAACCATAAATTATGACTAATTAAATGTTGATTTGAAAAGGATGACCATATGAATATCCTATGCTTGTCAGAATTTTTTGGGACATGCTTTCAGATAAATTACTTACAATAATAAGCCAAGAGGCTGTCTCATAGGATAAAAGAAAAGAAACGCACATGCTCAGAGTCATTTGTTTCCACATTTTTGGATCTAAATCAGAAAACTTTCTGTTTCGTAAATTCTTTTTTTCTGTTGCCATTATTCAATGTATGGTTGTATGTATGAATAAGACAGAAAAGTTAACTACCGCATCCACATAAAATACGATCTGATTTAGGCTTCATCAGCCATGAAACAACTGAACCTTGCCCCTTTTAATGCTGTCTCCCTGGCCCACATTAATGGATGGGGTCTTTTCAGTAGCAGGGTTGATTATATGCACTTCCTGGGTCATACATTATTGCTTGGTTTTAAATGGAATTGGTCCATTACCTAAAATGTGCAGGGAAGGGCAGATTTTCATTTGTAACCGTGCAGTTGCAGTCTAAACCCTGAGATTAAGAAAAAAATAATGTACAAAATTAGGAAAAAAGAGTACTGTATATCAACACAGTGAGATCCAAGAAACCCTACCATCACACAGACATGCACACTAATATTAGAATCATATGTCACAGTTGTAGATACCTGCTTTTGCAGTTTTGACAGGTATGCAGGGGAAAGTATTTGAGTGTAGGGAAATGATAATGCTAGTAGACTAAAATTGATTTAATTTCTCTTGTTAAAAAGGCACTGTCATCTGAAATATCTTTTAAATATCCTTTTACTGTCATACTGCTTTGGCAGATGTTAACATACAAAGAAACTATATAATCTCAACATAGTTTGTCTGATAGCACGTTTTAGATACCACCAGTTGGTGAGTTTCAAGGCACATTCCAGTATTGTGATGCGGAAGATGACCGCAAGATGAAGTCTTGCATAGTACAAAACCAGACAAGGTATGTGATGGACCTCTTGAGAGCCCAAGTGCAGCAGAATAAAGCAGGAATATTTATTAGTTATTAGTTTCAAGCCATTTAAGACCTGAAAATGCATGCAATAACCATTCAATGTCGGGCTAATAACTCCTTCAGACCTGCACAGATAGGCATTGCCACTGACGTACCTGAGGTACCTTATTCCCGGAGGAGATTGGGTTGAGCTCTGCTGGAAAATGTGAACTTGCAGCCCTATGGTTGCCGATGGCCAGCTCTCAAGTCCAATCTGCCAGCTTATCTGCTTTCTACACTTGGGTTTACAGTTTAACAATGTTAGCAATTGCCAGTCCTTCTGCCTCCAGGGTCTTCAAGTCCCTTGTGCTGGCCAACTTGGAATATTGCAGGCCAATAAAGTACAGATGTTACTGATTGAGAAGTACAAGGAATTAACCCTCTCTTCCTTCCCCTGTAAAATAACTGTACAAATAGCTTCACCGCATCTTAACCAAAGCTAAATCCTTTTCAAAAAGTCCTTTAGAATGAAAGCAATGAATGAAAGCAAAAGCTGAAAGCAGATTGTTTCTTTTTTTAATATAATATAAGGTTAACGTTACAGCATGCGGCATCATACTGAGTGCTAAAGTTTGTAATGTGTTCTCTTCATCTGAGTTGCTAGTGCTTGTACTTCTTTTACATATAAGGCTGTTTTCAGGAGAGTTCTAAAACCTGGTCACTCAGAAAGTCCTGGAAATGGAACCATGTGATAAAACATTTATGCACTGTGCATTTACTTTTTTATACGTGATTAATTTCAATGCATGTATCACAAGCTTTTAAACTATATTTTGCTGAGGCTATGTGTAGTTTCATATACTGTATTAAGATGTAATACTGTTCTTGGCTAGACTGTCAATATGAAGCAAATGTTTTGGCATTGAATCTCATGCACTATATTAGTTTTATTTATACTGTATGTGTACTCTATTATTGTTTATTCAATTGTGGAATTTCCACATATGGAAATACTACTCCAAAGATCTTTGTTTACTCATTAAATTCTGAATAATTGGAGAAAATGAAGTTCTAGGTCATATGTTAAATAATATCCACATTTTTAATTTCACACCTGATTAATTAAAATTGTACTGGTTTCTTTCTTAATGAGAAATAGTCCTAAATTTTGTATAATTGTAATTATTGATTCAGTCAATTGTTTACTCATTAATAGTGAATAATTGTGTATTAGGTTTAATATGTGACTAAAGAGGTGATTTTTAATGTTTTGAGAGAGAAACTTTCTAAATTTTATATGTATAAAGTAGCCTTCATGTTTTTTTTACCCAGGCCTTGTACTGTACAGTATTATGATACCAGAAAATAACAGACAGAAAGAAAAGTACTTCTAGAGACCTGTTTTGTTTTGCTCTTAGGAAGAATTTGAAGTACAGTCACATTCTCTAACATTCTGTCAGGTTTATAGAGCAAGAGATGATTGACTGTTTTGCATGGTTAGAGGGCCTTACAAGACAAATTTACAATGATGAGTTTGCTGTCAAGGTGTAGTTTAATATGGCATTTCACATAAATTTTAACATTGTATGCTATGTGGTATGTCTCATCTGTGTATTACCCAGGTTTTTGTCTGTTTCTCTACATGCTGGTCTTGTAATATCGCAGTATTTTGTTTTGTGCATTTGTAAAGGCAGTGCAGAACAACTAAATTAATCTAACAGTTTTGGGGTTTTCTAGAGGAATTAGAAATTGTGCTGGCAAAGTTCCAATTAAAATGAGTGTTTTTCAGGCAGTTTTGATAGAGTATACACTATAACAAATTAAACGCTGTAATGTAAATAAGCATTAAAATGGGTGGCATGGTATTAATTAGGTACTGTGACGTGAAGCTGGGCAGACAGCTTAAGTAACAAATATCCCAGTGTGCTAATTACCTAAGAGTCTGGCTTTAATACCTATTTGCAATCACTAACAACCAGGGTTTAGAAAAGTACAGAACATTGCTACAAGCTGATGTAAAAAGAAAAAGAGGACAGGCGCCTAAAACACTTGTACTAATAGTCTGGTTTTTAAAGAGTTATCAGCAGGTTTGTACTTTGCATAAGAAGTGCAAAACATAATCACATTTGTTATTTAAAACTCCTTAATTTACTGTCTATATACTGTATCTGTCTATCAAAATAGACTACTTGTCCTTAAGCTCGCTTGATTCACTTGATCAAGTCCTAATAAACTGGAAGAAATGTCCTCAGAAAAGCAAATACAAGACTAGATTTTAAAATGTAAAGTAATATATAAATAAGCGGGAAATTAGTCTATTATAGTTATATAGTTATTATTTTATGTGTAATTTGGCAGTTTTGGAGCACTTCTTGTTTTTGATATCTGACAGAAAAAATATTTTTAAGTAGCTGAAAATCACTAGTACTGTAATATCATGTTAGCAGAGTTTGATGGCCGTAGGCCTCTTGCTACTCATATGGATTCCAGAACATAGTGCTAAGGAGCTCTTTGTTGTCTGTTTTCTGTTGACATCTGCACCGCTCAATCTGAACGTTTTGGTAATAAAGCAATTTTTTTTTACCTAGGCCTTGTACAGTAATCGGTCTCTTTTGACCTAAACATAAAGAAATAAAAGGCAATAAAACACCTTATAATGTCTGGGTTTCTGTAGCACAACAATTAAGTAATAAACCCTATTGTAAAATCCAGATTGTAGAAATATTATTACACAAATGCACTGAAGATTGAAAGAGGCATTTTTTAAGCCATATAACCATAAAGGCGGGTTTTTGAATTGCCTGTAAATCAGTAGTGAAGTCTCACAATTCTCTAGCCTCGGCATTGGTACAAGTTTGGCCTCTTCTGCTCACCAGAGTCTGTGGAATCTTTTACGTCACTTTTGCAGGTCAATTAATTTCTGCCAATACGAGAAGTGTTTTTCATTTCTGTGTGAGAAATCCCCACCTTCTTATTTTGCCTTAGTCCTAATTTGAGAGTGGAAATCTCAATTTTGGAATGGAAACAAATTAGTAACATCTTATTCTGGAAAAGTTAATATACTGTACAGTACAGTAAGCTTAATGCTTGGAGTAAATGTTAAACAGCTGGTCATCCATCGTGGTAGCCATTAAACTGTGCACACAAGAAGGACACAAAAAATACTATTAACTAGAGTAGGTACTGTGTAGTACAGTAAAACATGTGTGATTTCTTGTCTTCAATGTTTAAGAAGCAAAGACATAGTAGATCTTGATTTTTATTAAGCAACATTGTTTAAGAGAACTCTGTTAACCCTCATCATCTCAGAACCATTTGAATATGATGTACACAAGGGTGTGTGTTTTATCCAATGGAAGTTCATTTGGACACTGGATCAACTGGTTAGCCTGGAAATGGTGTGCTCTTTTATTACACTTAAACAGTTGAAAGATTTTTTTTTCTCTTTGAAATCATTCTTTTTATTGGCATCAGTGTTCTTGCTGTCATTTATGCTCTTTAGTTTTATAAGGAAGGGCAGGCCTCTCTGAGATTAGGTGATCTAATGGGTAGAGGGCTTTCATCCCAGTTCCTGAGATCAGCCATGACAAGGCTGGCTCTGTGACGTCTGTTGCCCAGGGTGGAATGGCTTCATGGCTCTGGGTTTGGGAACTTTTGGCAGCGGGAGTGTGTGTGAGCACAGACCCAGACATTTACATAAATAAATCCCAGGTCTCGCTTTCTCCCGAAACGGCAGCAGAAGTCTATCTGCGAGGTGTTTATATTTTGGGATGATCGGGGTGTCTGTCTGCTGCTTGATGGGTTTCATGTCAGGTGGCAACAATATGTGCAGGAGCAGAATGAGAGAGAGAGAGAGAAGTAAGAATGTTGTTAAGACATGCCAATAAAAAAACGCTGATCACAAATTCTTTCTTATCCTAGAAGCTGACCTTCTGGCTGGAAAGAAAATGAAAATATGTGGGGGCGGATCTAGTTGTTACTGTCACCAGAAAGAGTTAAATGAACTGTACAGCGGCATCTTTGTTTATTTGAGCGACATTCAAATTCAATTTGCCTTTTGTAGAAAACAAAAAAAATATATATTTTGACTCGGGGGGCCTTGATGCTGAAAGTTCACTTTCTTCTACTCACTGCAGAAAAATCCAAAATAAAGTGGATAATTTGTATTTTTATTCTATTTCATTTTGCCTTGGCCTTGTTTTATGTTTTATTATGTGCCAAATCATAAAATAGCATGACCATTAATTAGACGTTTTGTTTTGTATAAAACTTGCCGTGATGGTTTATTTTTAATTCACAAAAGTTGCAACGTCCCAAGTACTGTAATTTATTCAGAAATATTACAACAAATGTAAATACTTCTATTCCTGAATACAATTCATTGTCTTTTACAATCAACTCTTAAAAATGCTTTTCAATGAAGTCTTTTGGATATATTGTAACTGGAGTATCATCCCGTACAGTTGAAAAAATTGCATTAGGAGTCTAAAAGAACCTCAGAATAAGAATTCTTCTTCCGCTTTTTTTAAATGCATACTTACAAATATTTTTTTTTCATTTTTAAGCAATCTAGTGAAGAATGTCGTAATAAAGATACTGTTAGTACTTCAGCAGTGTTATCCAAGCACCCAGAATTTCTTAGGTTAATGAAACCATCTCTCATACAGTATCTGATACTACAGAGCTGTGATACATGTACTATATGTTGCTTTTGTGTAAAACATTGTAGGCAGCAAGAACTTGTCAGGGGAGTAGGATTTGGTTTCCTTTTTACTCCTATAGGACTGTAAAAAGTGTGAATTGTCAATCTGTAAAAATTGTCAATTATTTGTCAGTTACAGTAAGTCCAAGTTTTACAAATACAGCAGAGGGTTTAAGCCTTTGATGATTATTAAATACCTATACATTTAATATAAAAAAAACATGTGCTTTCTTTAATAAATTTCACATGAAAAAACATATGCATATGCAATTATGATCTGTTTCATTACAGGTTTAGATGTTGTCGTTACTGACTCAGATGGAAAGATCTTTGTCTCTGTTTAGGAAAATAAAGGAATGCATACATTTCGCAGCAAAAGTCCCATAACCACTATAACCTTATGTCCTGAGCAGGAGCAGTGTACTGCCAAAATAGGATAATTGTGTTGCCATGGCAGATAATTTGCTAAAAGTCTGCACTGTGCAAAAGCTTAGTACAGTGTGTCAGTCCTGGCTCTTACATAGATTAAAGACGGATGGTGATTACAGAGGGCTGAGTGTTTTGTAACAATGCAAATTACTCGGAATACCCAAGCGCCGTGATTTTGAGGAGCTGCTAGAAGCACTTCTAAGCTTCCATACTGGTTACAACAACTCCATTCTATGTATATAAAATGATATGTAAATCCATCCGTTGTTGCTCATTGCCTTGCTAACAAACTTTAATTTGATTTGAACATCTGCTCTGCAAATGTGAAAAATCAGTCACATTCTTGCTGTTTTTATCCTTGCTAGCTTGATACTTGCCATTATACACAACAGGCAAGTTTAATTACTTGTTTTATGTCTGAATAAATTCTACAACGATTGAATTGTACCCACAGCAGCCCATATCCAAACTGCGAAACCTGAGTGAGGGTTTGCATATCCTGTAGGATGTGTAAGTTAGTGCTCTTCGGTTGTTTATATAGAATCTAACAAAAGTTAAATTCTTTTCTGAAGGGGTATAATGTAACTGAGACCAGGTCTGAACATTTGTTGCTAAAGAAGAAAAGTTTGTGTTTGAATTAGGCTTAAATATAATGTAAAACCAGTTGTGTTACTCTTCATGTTTCAGTTCAGTAGACTTTTTTTGGCACAATGGTGCTGTAGTGCAGTTCTTTCATATACTGTACATTTGTATCTAGATGTTTGGTTCTCTGCTGTTCATCCCATTTTAACTTTAAACTGCAGTGTGAAATTATTCTGATCTAATTGTGTTTTGAAAAGTGTTTCTCATATAGTTGTGGGTTTTGATTCATGAAGCTTTCCTCATGGTGTCTTGATACAGCACACGTACTGTATATGGAGCTAGGCAATCCTGGTTCTTGAGTGCCAGGTTCCTGCTGGTCTTACAGGGAGCTTTCAATTAACCCTGGACGACAGGTAATTCATCTTCTTATTCACTCAATTGGTTCACTTAGTTGCTTCAATTAAGTCATTAAGACCTGAGATGGAATGAAAAACAGTAACAAGGACCAGGGCTGTCTACCCAAATATCTCTGCTGTTTAGTAGCTGTGGATATGATTCAAAGTTAAGGAAAGGGAACTTAAGGTCTTTAAAGTGAACCACAGCATTGTAATTGAAAGGCATCTGCAAACCCCTTCATAATGGGATAGGTGTTGCAATCTCTTTGCATTTAACTTTGGACATTTTAATGGGCTTATTCTTTCCTCTGAAACCTTGCTCTGTGTTTGCAAGAACATTTTACAGGAAGAGTGCTGAGCTTCATTCAGGTGGTCAAACAGATTTGCTGAAGGCCTAGAAACAGTCTTTCTCAACACAGGTGTTAATTGCTGCTGTTGATTGTTTTGTAACCGACATTGATGTCCTGAGAAGGAAAATGTTAAGAATGTTTCCATTTCACAGTTACAGAATCATGTGTCCAACAGTTAATGTCTATGCCCTGCAGGGAAAAATAGAAAATTGCACAGAAATGTGTTTATTGACGTTTTTTCCAATCTATATCTGGAGAGGAACAATTCTGTCATTGTTATGTGAAGAAGAACAGCCCTCCCACCTCGGCCCCCGATATTTGTGGTTTTAAATATGATCTGTGGGCACTGAGAGCTTGGTTAAATAAACACCATATAAAATTACCTGTCTGTACAAAACTGTCAAAATTGGTTTGAACCCAGCTTTTATCTCTCCCCTCTGTGGAATTTCCCTGGAACCTGAGTTTGCGATTTCCACTTTGTTTTAACCTAATTAAATATTGTCAGAGCCAGATCTCTTAATGGCACCTTTGTTTGGGGAAAGGGAGATAAATGAAGAATGTGCCTTTGGGACCAAGGACAATTGGCAGCAGTGCACAGGGCACTGGAGAGAAAGTGGGTTCTTTAACCCCCTCCTCCCTAAGCAGAAATAAGTATTTGACAATCAAAGCTTTGCCCTTTCAGCCTAGTAATAGGACTGTGTTACTGCCTCACTAGAACTATGCTACTGCCTCACCAAACAGAAACTTTGTTGGTGTTTTAAATCAAGGCTCATTGTTATTTTCTGTCTTCCACCTTTATTATCTCATTTTTCATCTCGTCATATTGAATTTGTCTGCGTTTGGGTTTTTTCTTTCCTCCTGTACAGTGATTTATTAATTGTTTTGTGCAAAATAAATCACATTCATCATACCATGTATACTTAAGTATTAAAATAAAACAGTTTTGGTAAAAGTCAAGATTAATATACATATACTGTACATTAACTTCTTAAAGTACTTTTGTTTGAAATATTCCGCTCAAATATTTCAACCTGCAGGTGCTCAGTGATACTGTGAATTAAGCTGCATTCCGAGTATGGATTGACTTCCATTATTTATTTTGTAATTAAATATTTGTGTACATTGTTGTAGTTTGTGTTGGATCTTTCTCTAAAAATGTATTCACCTGTCCTAATTTCTGGCTGACAAAAACAAAACGTTAAGAAAAACACGTTAAGTAATGTGCAGTCAGGGTGATGCTGTGTACGCAGAAACCTATAGCAATGTTGGCCAACAAAGGTTTCTGTAGTCTAAAGAGCAACACTAATGAGAATTAAAAATGAAAAAACCAAATGCTTTAAGCAGTGTGTGTAGGTGGGAGGTAATGAAGTCTTCAGATCCCTTTTAGATGAGATAAATTGCTGTTTATGTTTTATCATCGCCTAACGATAAACTAATGTTCATACAGCTGATGTTTTGGGAGAGCACTAGCTCTCTGGCAGTTACCTGGATGCAAGTTTGAACAGAATGTACTTCTGCTTCAGGTTTTAAGGCTTTATATCTGTTGAATATACTGCATTTTCCTGTGGTTGCTGCAGTGTTTTTTCTTTAATTGGCCTAAGGATAAAACTTAAAAACAGTTATAAGAAGGAGGTGGGGGCACTAGGGCCATGTGTCTCATTTGGTTTTTCAGTAGTTAACTGACCCACGGATCTCTTCTGGCTGTTTCTTGAAAGAAGACAGAGCATCAGCTTCGACAGTATGCCTGGGCACCGTATTCCATACTACATGATATTTGATGCTGTGCATAATAGTATTTTAAACCAGCACTGGTGATTCCAAAACCAAAGCATCCACACTACACTAAGTTAATACTTGCTGTACTGGTGTCATGGTGTGGTATGTGTAGGTTTGCTTTTTGTGTTTTAGAAGCACAAAAATGTCATAATTAACTCATCTTTATGAAATTGTTATGTTTATGCTATCTTTAACACATGTTAATTATGTCATCAGTCCTTGCAGCCTTAATGACATGATCTGTACACTAGGAAAAAGGTGATTTTTTTAATTAAATGTACTCTAATGCTGAAAGGTACAAGAGAAACGAGCAAAAAAGCTGTAAATTGTTAGGATCTCAGATCTGGTAGATTGCAGGTTTAAGTGAACAACTTAATGGAGATGCTTTTGATTAAGAGGTATATTTTATTACTGTAATTACTGCTTGTGAAAACATAAATTTGGAAAAATGACCAAGCAGTTACAATCCTGATTCTGCTTAGCCCTTTTTATATGTGAACTGACATTATACTTCCAAGAGTAATAATGTCTGTGTACTAATACCTACTGTAAATCTCTTTTGTGCTGTTTTGTGTAGAAGAACTTACGAAATTCTGATACTCTGCTTATGGTCTTTATCTGTACTTTTGCAATCTTTGCTTAAGGTTTTTTAATGAATAGGTTTTTAAATAATCCTGGAAAAAAACAGAGGTCAGTGAAACATTTTTCATCTGCATCAGGTTGCAGAAGTGCTTTATGAGCTCCTTGTTTTTTAGGGTAAACCCTGTGTGAAGAGCTTGAGAAGCCACCTTTAAAGGCGCTATATAAAATAAAGTTTATTATTATTGAAGACCGCACCACAGTCGTTTGAGTGCCAAAACACGTTCTGCATCTGGCTGATTGGCAAAAATCTGTGAAATAGGAAGAAGCATTTCAGATCTCTCCCCCAACTCTGTGTCTCTGTGACCGAGCTGTAAAATAATACATGGCTTTGCCAGCCGGGAAAGCTTGATGGAGCTTTAATCAGATCCCTGCTGTGCAACTGCACCTCCGTTTCCCTGCTGTGTCCCAGGGCCAGTCCTGTCCGGTCCTGCCTGCCCTGCCTGAAAGATTTCGTCAGACAAAACAAATATTGGCGAAGGAAATGAAACGCAGTAGGACAAGGGTCTTGTACAGGCCTTCATGCAGACATGAAGGCCTGCAAGGTGCCCTTGGGTGTACCACCTATACCCACCTCCATGGGTCACAGAAATCAACCCCCCTTCAAGACTGCCCTGTTTACTGGCTCCCTAAGAAGCTAATTCATCCTCTGTGTGACAGTGAGGAGTGTTAAGATTCTCTGGTTTTCAAGTTAAAGTGCATGCCACTGAACGTAACTGCAGAGTAAACATCACCTGATTTTTGTGTAAATAATATAAATATAGTGAAATCTAAAACCCTTTTAATCATATCTGTATGACTAAATGGTATCTCAATTGTTTTAATTCAGCTGTATTTGTTCTTTGTTAATCAAAAACATTGTTTTCGTAGAAGGATCTTGCAAAAAATACAAGCATGGAAGGAGCATAGTGTAAAAAAAAGTATAAGAAAAAGCATTGCTATTTAGATGTAGGAATTAATCGCAGGATGAACCACAGCAAAGTGTTATTGAAGATAATAGGTGTACCTTTTCCGCAGTAAAATGCCACTAGTGTTACAAAATACGGAAAAGGCACATTGAGCTCTGCGGGTTTCTTCCTTTGGTCTTACAAAGAGAAGAACTCAGTACAGAATCTTCCGGAAAATAAAGGCTATTTTTCTTGGATTTATTAAAAAGAGCTTTTTTGTCAATACAAGCTCTTCAGTCTATTTTTATTTGAAAGCAAACTATCAAAGACCCATTCCTCTTTATTCTCCACCATCTTGAAATCTTATTGAAAAGTTATTTATATATATATAATTTATATCAATTATTCTGAAATTACTCAGATTCCTTTATTAAGTTGAATGGCAACAGATAGTTGTTTACTTCGAGTAAGTTGAACTTCAGTTCACTTTTAGTGTTTGTAATAGAAATATTAGGGAAATAGACAAAGAATCTAGAGTAAACATGTATACAGTTTTATTTTTGTATAAAAATAATAGTTGCATGTAAAGGCTTTTTTTCAGTGATTCTGTTCAATGGAAAATGTAGTGCCATTTTGTCAACAGCAGAAAGTACTTTTTTTGCACCAAAACTAGTAAAATATTTCTTGGCTTCGCTGTTTTTTGTTCTCTACATAAGAAAATTACATTACATCTGAATTTATGTCTGAATGCGTCATAATCACAGTTCTGCGATTCAATCTGAACATGGGCATTGGTACTGTAGATAATTGAAACTTAAATGACTTTTATACAAACATTTGCTTGCACATGTTGTTATTGCTATGGAAATTAATGCTGGGATAGTTCTGAACTGTGGCTTTCACATACCTCCTGTGAAAGAGCCCTTACACCTGCCTTATTGTTAGAAATGTCTTTAAAGACACTTTATCCATTTGCTCCTTTTACTTGGGCGGAGAAAATATGCAGTAAAAGGATTCCTAAATCTTAAAGGATAAATAATGTGGTTTAAAAAGGATGGCTAGAAATGTAGATACACCCATTATAAACCCACAGTAAAGAATATCCTTTTAGCTTACTCAACATCTTTTCTTAATTGTGCAAAAGCCCCAAGCAGCAGGTTCCTGAGCCCTGTCTAGGAGCTTGGTTAAAGACAAGGACTTAATACTGCAAAAGGATTTAAAGAACCCAGCACAATAAAAGAATTCACCTAAAAATTAGACTAACCTGATACAGAGAACTTAGAATGATCTTAACTTTTCCTGAGAGCAAATAATTCACTAAAACATTACTTTTATGTGGTATGTTATCTATTAACTTTAGGTTTATCACAGGAATTCATAGGCCTTAGGCCTTCATGTTGTGATATTAATGTGCTAAGAGCTGTTCCGAAGCCAGTATAGCTTTCTTTTTTGTTTTCTCTAATTACGCTGGTAATACTGATGTATACATCTAATAGGATTTGAAAAGAGGGAATTGTTAACCATTACTGCATATAATAATAATCCAGATTAAAAGGACAGTTTTTTTTGTCTAGGCTTGGTTTTGCACAAAACAGTAAGCCCTGGTAATGGAGATCAACTTGAGGATCTCAGGATCTCAAAAGGCTGTTTGTTGACTTCGTTTGATGAATTTTTGGAGTGGAACCTGGTTTTTTTTCCTTTCAAGAGACCTTTCCTTAAAGTTTAAGGTTTCAAACAAGAAAAAAAAGATTGCATACTGTGTACAAAGTGAATATTTTATTTCTGCTCAAAACAAGCCTGATTCTGTGCTGCCGTAGTGTAGAAACGGACGTCTAATTGCTGCATTGAGATGAAGGAATTCAAAATAAAGTTAATCCCTCCTTCGAGGATTATACCAAGCATGCTCTGTCTTGTTTGAAGACATAAACATATAATTGAAAAAACAGAATTTACTCTGAGGTTATGGCTCTGTGGATCGGTGCAAAAGAGTTCATCAGTGCCACGGTGAACTCTTTTGCACCACTCCATGAGTCTAGGTGGCAGAACATGGCATTCAGATTGTTTTATGGGCACAAGTTCTGAGGGGCATTAATCTGGAGGAAAGGATTAGAATTTTTATTCAGGTCTTCAATGATGTTATTTTTATACATTCTCCTTTGTGGCAACCCTGTAATCCTAATACCGTTGCTGTTAATGTATGTCTTGTTCAGTTGTTTCTTATTCTGTGTTTGTGTTACCTTTTGTTTAATGTGGGACAGATTCTCAAATCCAGTTCCAAACATTAAGAATGAATCCCTCCAAACAAGTTTTGTGTTATAATTGCACAATATTCCTTACCAATGTTGAAAAAGTTGAGAAATAAATAGTTTTTACATTTTATATGCCAAAGGAAACACTGACAGACAGTTGTTCTTCAGAGCGTTGAATGTTGGGTATTCCACTGTATTTCTGCCTTCCTGAAGTAGGAAAGCATTGAAAGGTGTTTTCATTACGATAACGTACTGTAGGTTTTTTCATAGTGGAATCTCTTCTCCTTAGAATAATAAAGTAAAACCTACATTTGAAATTAATTTAACTGAGATCTGCAAACAAAAAAAAAACATTAGAAGGCATAGCTGTAAGTCCCAAATAAGACACAAAATGACAGATGCATAAAACTATATAAATCTTACAGAGACTGAATATTTTGGCATTGTTTCTATCCAGCACTAACCTTGTTTAGCTTTTTTTTTTACTTTCATCTCTAACACATTCAACAAGTTGCCAGACTTGTGAAATGTATTGACTTTTCAGTGATTAGCTGAAATGCTGACTTGATGTGTTTCTGTGCCAGAATTATACTGCAGGATCCTGGCGTGTGTTTAATTTTTATTGGTCTGAATGCTGCTGTGGACGTCAGGTGGTGTGGTGTAGATTTCTGACATTTTCTTCTGTTGCCTAATTTAGTTAGATGCATACTGCAAGGATGCTTGTTTATGATTGTTGCTGCTCTTAGTCTTAAAAATGCTTAGAAAGCTATTTTTTCTGCATAACTCATACTAGAAATTTCTACTAATTACTTATTTTTTAATATAAGTTTATATCTGTTTTATTACACTATACCATCACATGTCTTTTTATACACTTTTTTTCAAATGCTGTATGTTTGTGGCCTTGTTGGATGGCTTTTGGCACTGGAAAACAAAGCTGTGTATACTTCCCGTGTAATGAACATTCCTAGCAGTGACACTTTCTCTACGCCAAACATTGGAGCAGCTACCAATGTGGAGACAGACAGGGTACATTAGGGTACCTTTTTGTAGTGTTCTTTAGCATCTTGTCTATCCTTTCTTGCCTCCAAATGGTGCCATGCCCTGTGGTTCAAGTCTTGAGATTTATTGTATGATGCATGTTCTGTTAGAGGCTGACTTGACAATGCCATATTTACTGTATGCTTCCTGGCTATTGGCCAGACTGGACTGAAATTCGGGCCGTCAGAATTTTAAAGGCTGAGCTTCCGCAGTATCTGCTGCAGCAAATACAAGTTTGAACACAGTTGTGTCCAACTAAAGCTCTGTCGAGGCATATCGTTTTAGTTACAGAAGAAGGAAGTCTTTTGGTGTGTGTCCCTATTCTCACAAGCAGAAACTCAAAATCAGAGATTTCCTGCTATCACTGTTCTGCTTCCTGTGGTCCCTTTCATGGCTAAAATTCAAACCATATGTTACCCATCATAAAGAGATGCTTAAATACAATGAACTTGTTGCAATCTGGGACTGATGGATTAATTTCAGATAAAATATTTTTTTTCTGGTGTCTGACTTTAACTTCTGAATCTCTAAGGAAAATAACTGGAGTGTTTCATAGTTTGGGTTGTCTGTAGAGTCTGCAGTTACAGACAACCCAACTCGGTGGTCATGGAGAGGGGATAAACAGACTACCATTTAAAAAAATAAAACCACAATTATCCACTTCTGGGGCACAAAAGGAGGGTTTCCTGTAAAACAAAGAATTGCCATTCAGTGTGCTTTAAAAATTATAGGTGCCTTTGTGTCAATAGGACCACATATGAGGATCTGTGCTGATGTAAAAGAATTTGCCATCCTATCTTATGAGTCACAGCAGTTCCTGTGAAAAAGACAGGTACTTTGTCTAACAGTGTGAAATGTCAGGTGAATGGACTCTCCTGTTTGTATGGGCTCACACCTCTAAAATCAATAAAAGGTAATGCCACATTCACTGTAAGTAGGTTTTTAATAAATATAACAAAAGTTAACTGAAAATTTTTTTGTTTTTGCGTTTCTGTTTTTCTCTCAGAGCCAATGATCTGGTGCTGGGCCAGGGCTCACCTGACCCCAATTTGGTTTATGATATTTTAATTCACATTCATGCTTTGGTCCTCTGGAGTCATAACTTTGCTGGATTCATAGAGCCTTTATTTTCAGTGAAGCTAGACAGTGGAATAAATAACAGTGGTGCTAATTTCTAGGGTTGATTTAAATAAAACAATGAAGCAGAGTTAAATAATAATAATGTCAGTGTGTTCTGCAGAACGCGCCCTGCTGGTGCTGTATATGAAATACATAAGGAGTCCTATACATCCCTTGACTGGAACAGGTTAAAATGTTCTCCTTCCTACTGTTGGCTGCCTGGCAAAATACTAATCTGTCAGCACTTGATGTGTGGATTTATTTGTACTTTAAAAGAAAGAGGTGGAGAAAAAAGAAAAGGAAAAAAGTCAACTCTGGCTGGGGCTGTGGGTTGCAGACGTATTTCTCTGGGCTGGAAAATGTGCCTCTGGCAGAAGTACAGCCTTTCCAAATATTTCACCTCCTTAATAAGCACATTTAATTAAAGCTCATAAAAGAAACAACATAAAAATATAGCTAAGATCAGCCTGCTGAGGTGGTGGTAAAACTAATAAATGCTGTAGATAGACTTTTCAATTTATTTTTACAGCAGATTTGCTTTTGTTAATGGCTGAAAAGCAATCTGAGACCATGCAGCTACCATGACAGTAAACACCAGTTGAAAGTTACAAACTAAAGAACGGTGGTCTCCTTAAAACAAACTAGTGGCTATACACAGCAGTGTAGCCTTTAAGTACAGTACATGACAGAATATTGACACTCCATATTGCGTGATATTCAGCAAACATCATTGATAGTCTACTAAATGTTGTTTCCTACCCCTGTTACCAGTTAGTCACCTGGAACATAGTCACAGGGGAATAACAAGACTGGATAGTGAAATTTGTTGAATAATCTTTTCGTGATCTGTGTTTTTAAATACAATTTGAGTTAGTATTTTAATTAAATTGCCAGCTTGTGTTGGTGATCGATTCAGTTTAACATAACAAACTTCACAATTATCTAGCAATCTAGTTCATGACTATTGTGAGGAAAGACTGTCACTAGTGTTTTCTCTTGTTTTCCTCTGCAAGCAAAATCAGGAGGAGAAATGTTTAAGATAAAATATGCTTTGGTGCCACTTAACACAATTGTTGCTAACTGTAGATATTATTTGTGCTCTTGCAGTCTTTCAAATAAATAGTATTTTTTTAAATTCCAAAACTAAGTGTTCATCCAAGGTTAAAACAAAACAAATTATCTTCCATCTGGACAAAAATGTGTGATGCATTTCATTACAAATTTGCATTTTCAACAGAGTGCATATGTGTGAATGTACTGTAAGCAGCATCTACTGTATGTTCCAGTCTGGGGAAAAAAACACATAGCAGGCAAATAGACAAGGAAGCTAGCTGCAGGAATAAAGATATTTTACATTTGGTCTTGGGGTGGTAGTTTTCCAGGCCCTGACAAGTAGTGTTCTTTCAAATATTGGCACTAGTACCACTCTGAAGTAATACAGGGAACAAAGGGAGAGCTTAGACACCACGCCACCTTTACATTGGAAAAAAAAAACACTTCTTTCGTCATAACTAGGTCACTTCAAATTAAAAAAGGAAAGAATGAATTTGAGAATAAGAAGACATTTGTTAGATATTTGTGATAGGTGTGTATCTTGGGTAGGGGGGGAGGATTAATTGACCTGTCAGTAAATAGAGGTTGCCCTTCCTCTGTGGCAGGTATTTGAATTTGACTTTGAGGTCTTTCACAAAAGAGCAGCTGTTTATTATAAGAGAAAAAAGCCCTCTGGGAAACGAATCAACTCGTAATTTTTTTTTTCCTTGTTCGAAAACAAGCAAACTCAAGAAGATTTTGTTCAAACAGGTGATGACATTAGTGACAATAGAGGGGCTTTTGTAACCTCAAAAATGCTTGGCAGCAGAGTTTGCTATAATTTTTAAAAGCAGTGAAGCATTGTGGGGTTTGGGACAAGGGCTGGACAGAAGAATTCTGTTTTTGTCTCTGTAAGGTGAAAGCCTGTTTTGTTCCTGAGCCGGAGGCTTTTGTACTGCCTTGGGATGAGTTACAGTTAAGCTAGCTGAGGAAACAAAGCACAGTGAGCACCTAAACCCACATAACATCACTTTTATGACATGGATTGACACCTGTGGCAAAACTCAGCAGGAGGACTGGGAGGCATGCAGAGATTACAGGTCCTTTAATTGAGCCTCATTGAGTAAACATACGGGGATTAGATTTTTTGTCTGTGAAACAAAGTTTCTTTCATTCTAACAGACCACAGACCTCTTGAATCTTGGGGGGAATTACACTTCGGATGTTTTGAGATCTGTTTAATCATGCCTGCCCCTTTGCGAACTGGTGCGTCATATTTCTCTTGACATTGTGTTTTTTTAACTGAGCATTGAAAACTTTTTCTGTCTTAAACTGACGTACCTTCCTGAAAGCTTTTCCACTTTGAGAGGTCTCTCCAAGTTGTGAGAGGTTACCTTGTCAGACAGTCTTAAAAGCCTTATGAGGTTTATACTGGTGAGTGTTACAGTACAGTATATGCATACAGTATGTTCTTAACTTTGTCATACCAGGTCATCACATTTTCACAGTTTCAATGGTTTTTTTGTACATGTGAACGATTCACTCTTTGCTCTGGATTGGCTCTGTGTCACGTGTGTGGACAGGATTGAATTACTTACCATTATTTATCCAGCTTTCCAGAATTTTTATTCAAGGTGAATTTCTATGTTTGCATGTGAAGAACACTGTTGGCTTGTGTCATTCTTTGTATCGTATTGCAGGAGAGATATTTCCCAAAAATGCTCCTGCACAATGCACTGTGAATTACACATCCTGATATGAAGGGCAGTTTACTGTATGTGGTCAAGGAACACTATGTACTGTATGCATACGTGCATCTGTACATCTGTGACAGACAGGCAACACTACAGAAGTTTAAGGAGTCTAATACATGTAAATAAGAGCTTAGGGATGTATTATTGCTCTGGGTAACTGTGCAATGTGACCGGAGTTTAACTTATTACTTCTGTGATCTTAAGCCCTCATTTAAATCTTTAAATCCATTCATGTGGTATTGCAAACAGTTATGGTCCAATATCAGGGAATCATCATTATGTAACCAAGTGCCTGCTGCTATACCTGCCTGCTGCTTCCCATGTGGGATGCAGAAATTAAAACAAATGGCCTGTCTGCTTTGGTTTAAAGAGGGACCACCTGGTAAGGGGGATTTCATGTGTGGTGGGTTAATGGAAGCACTTCACTACCTTTGTTTTTTTGCATCTTGGAAAGCAGGCCAGCTAACAAGATTGAGGCAGCAGGTAAGGCAAGAGCTGACTAAGGTTAAATATTTAAACAGCCCGTCTGTGTGCCAGACCTGTGTCGCCTGTTGTTTACCTGCTTAGGTGTAGTTCCGACTGCGTGGGCCTTGGAGACCTGATCCTCCTCCATAACTCAGCCAAATCAAAACAGGCCAAGAACAAAGGGGAGGGCAGGAATGACTTTGATTTATTGGAAGATTGCAGCAACGGTATGTTTGAGTAGGATTAACCTGAGAGTATGCAGCCCTGTTTCTAGACCCAGCTTTTTTTTTGCTTTGAGATTAAATGAGAAACAAACTTTAAAGTGGATTTTTTGCAACATCAAAAACAATCAGTCAATGTGTAACATCAAAGCACCGAAAAGTACATTAAGCCCATTGCAAAGGTGGATTCTAGAAGGTATTGTTATCCTTAAGTTGAGTAACAGAGCATGGGAAATTCACACCTTCGTCTACTCATATTATTAGTTATATCTTAAACAAAACATTGCATTATGTCATCTGTAAATCACATTATAGGACATGTCACTTAGCATGATCCTGATGACCTATTCATTGTATTGCATTTTTGTTATTTCCCAAAATACAAAAACACATATTCAACGTGAAACAACCAGCAAATATGCATCTATTCCAAAGGTTTATGAGTTATTATTATTATTTACCATTCTTCAATAGAATTTGCTATTCTAAATTGTAGGCAGTGTATGGTAATTAATTATTTTCTGCTCACTTTCTGTTTAATAAGAATTTGAATTTAGCTGGTAAAAGGTTGGATTTTATGTCCTAGATGGATATGAGCATCCATCTATCCAATATCAGAAAACTACTTTTTCGTGGTAAGAGTTGTGTCTGGAGCCTGACCTGAAAAGATAGAGCACGAGCCTGGACTACAATCTGCAGTGCTTGGACAAGATGCCTGACCATTTCAGGACACCCTCACGTGCAGACAGCTACAGACACCTCTCAACTAGCCAACGTGTCTTTGGGAGGGGGGAGGAATCTGGAGAGCTTGGAGAAAACCCACACGGTCACAGGAGATCATGTTAACTCTACACAGAAGGCGTCCAGGTCTGGAATCTAACCCAGGACCCAAGAGCTGTATGGCCCCGATGGTGCTGAATGGTGCTGAATGGCTGACCCATTCCACTTATTTTTTACTTTATAGTTTCTATTATTTCACGTCAGCAGATGTCTAAAAAGAAAGTGCCTTGAGGTCTGAAATTCACAGTTTCCTTTGTAAGACAGTTTTTCAGATTGAACAGGGTGGCAGGCTAAGACCTGATGCCAGAACTATGCCATGCCTATGTAGTTTTCTTCATTCATTCCAGCACTGAAGTCTGCATCGATACACCTTAATACAAGCAGTGTGTCTATGACTGCTAGCAAATGTTCCATTTCAAAACCACTATTACCCTGGACTGTAATGTACTGTAAAAGACTAAAAGGTTGGTAACAATCTGCTAAACTGCAATGAACAGGATGAAGAAATTATGACATTTATGAGATTTGCCTTTGTGAGAGATTGATGACTTGTGTTCTGGTTTTCTCTGTTTGAATAAAATACTGAATGGCTGCTCAAAGAACTTCTACTGTCAAGCTTAACGATGGTGAGGGTAACAATTTCTATTACAGCCAGAAAAAATTCTACTAGATTAACAGGAACATACTGTTCCCTCCCTTAAATGCTCAAGAAGAGAATGCTGCTGTATTTAACAAATATTGTTAGATGAGGCCCTTCCTCATGGCACTGCTGAGTACAATTGAGGACACCCAAGTTGGACTGAACTTTATTTGTTTGCTTTTATATCTTAAGACCACCCACTGAGAAAATGATATCTACCTCCGATGTCTTCAGTAAGATCTGCATGAAGATTTAGAAATGTACTGTAGATGGGCATGATTCATTCTTGTTCACAGTGTATCTTTGCTGAGGACCTTGGTTGTGACAAAAGCATGGCCATTCATTTTTTATTGTGTAAGGCAGTTGGGCTTCATTTCAGTATCTGATAAAGACCAAGCAAGTTCACACAGGTAGGTAGCTGATTAAAACAGGAGAGCATTTCAGCTTGCTATTGATAAACTACTGTATAATCTTCCACAAAATCTTCCACGGATTTTCCACAAAAAGCAATAAAAACCTGTGCATCTCGTATATGACGTATTGCCCATATACTGGATAATGGAGTGTTTTTTTAAAGGGCAGTTTTTAAAAAAAATTAAAAGTAGCCAGATTGCTTTTTGACAAGGTAAGAAGGTGAAATGACAACACCCCAGAGACGAACATAATTTCAAGTCCTGGCTGTTTGGCGATTAAGTGTGCAGGAAGTTTCTGTTGATTTTTGCTAATGCGAGCTGATTGCAGTCTTAAGAACGTTTGCACAACTATTTCTCATCTTGATAGCTTCTGACGTTTCCTTCTCCTGTGATGCTGAGCTCCTTCAGGTACTGTACAATGGCATGTTTGCTCAGCGTTGACGTGGTGCCTTAGGCCCGTGTGAAGATGCTTTCAAGTTGAAGTAGCAGGGTCGAATCGAAACACCAGCACCAAACAAAAGGAGCTCAATAAATTCCTTCATATCTGACTCCGAGCCTTTGTTGCACTGGGTTTTCTGGAATTTTTAATACAAACTTCACTGAGTGAACCCACTTGAGTGAGGTAACAGAGATATTACAGTGACCTCCAACTGTTCTTGTTGAATACTCATACTGTATTCTCCTTCCACCCAAGGAACGTGAGTAGCAGATGCTGCTCAGCTTGTCAGCATTAGCCGGTCAGCCAGAACTGTTCCACTATCTAGAAGGTGGTTAAAATGGGATTGTGGGATACATCTTCCCATTCTGTGAAAATGCATACGATATGTCAATGTAATAAACCAGTGGTTTTCCAAATGTGTGGCTGCCTTTAATACTATTTGCAGTTTTAACCAGGTGGCAGTTCCCCTGAGATGTGCCTATGATCCTGTGTGTTGCCTGGAGACACACATAATTTATAATTTAATTATTGCAGACACATTCCTTCAGCTCGTCTTTTAATTTAAAGATGTGCTCTACGTCTGGTACAGAGTAAAGTGAATTCATATTTTTAAAATTCACTTGCACATGTCAAATTGCAAAATCTTTGTTGGAAGAAAGCCCATTAGTCTGAGCTGTTGGTTCATTTTGTTTATGAAGATAAAAGTTTTGGTTTCCTACATTTATACCTCCCGTGCATAGACAAACATACGGTAACAAACTTTGGGCCTAACAGTATCTGACTGCTTTAGTGATTTACTGGCTGCGAGCAAGGTAGAGGTTTGAAGGAAGGAAGAACGGGGAAAAAAACAGAGAAGCAATTGCAGATCATACCAAAAAAATGGCTGGACGAAAGGGAGAGAGAAAAAAGTTATAAAACAGCTAAGCACACTTATGAATAGGAACTTTTGAATAGGAGGGAATGTTTGTGAATAGGACGGCTGGGAAAAGTGGCTTTGGCCTGCAGGTGTGTGGAGTCTGTTGAGGCTTGTGGGGGAAAGCTGGGGTGTCTACGTGAGGCTCTTGATGATAGGCTGCTGCAGGTGAAGACATGACACAACTGCGCCTACAGATATGTGGTTGGGCTTGAAACCGAAATAATGTGGCAGATGTCAGACATTTCCCACACTAGATTGAAAATTGCTCACAGGATGAAGAAACAACCAAGTATGTGCTTAAGAGAAGTTGGCGGAAAGAGGGGAGGAGGGGGGGGGTTGTGCGCTGAGCTTTCAGGCGCGGTTTTTAGCTCGCGGGCCCTGTGTTCCACCGGTGTTGAAGTTGCAGTGCAAAAGTTCAAGGTCACAAGAGCCTTGGATAGCTGTGGTGGCCAGGGCACATTCAGCTTCTTTGCTGACCAGAAGAGGAGTACTTATTTAACATGTTTGGCCTTTTAATTACCATCCTGTAGCAGTCTCATTTAACACTTTAAAGGTCAAACACTGCTCTCTTAAAAAAAGTTGTCATTTCTGGGTCGTGAAATACTTATATACAGTCTGAAGAATATTCATTTTACTAGATCCATTCATAAAATCCAACCAGGTTGTAAAAAAGAATAGGTCACTTACTGAATGTAGGTTTACACACTGAATACAAAATATTATACACAGTAGGTAAAATATTAAACCAGCTTCAGTATGTCCACAATCCCGAAGCTTGTGTGATTACTAAAAGTGTTCTGCATTAGCAAATAATTCCCATCCCATGTACAGTAAATTGCATTGGCTCTCAGTGAATTTGAGAGTGGATTTTAAGATTTACCTGCTCTGAGTAGTCTAGCTCCAAGGTATCATAAGGGTTTATTGCATGAGTATAAGCTAGCTCTTGCATGGTTATAGTCCAGTCAAGAGATCTGATTCAGGCTTACTCTGCTGAAGACCAGGCTTCACACAATGGACAATAGGTTTTTAATTGGGTTTTGAAAGCGTTAGTAGTCCCAGAGTTTCTAAAAGGTATAGGCAGTGAGTTTTGTGTGGTACTGCACATGAGAAAATGCTCTGTATAATTTTGTTTTACTGTTGGTTCACTTAGTCACTGGGATTTTCTGCACTTTTTACTTGTGTTGCACATGATATACATGCCTTTGTACAGCACTTTGTGATGCTTTAAAACCAGTGATTATTTTTTTTCCATGAATGCGGTTTGCTCTAGTACGAGCTTCTATTAAACAGAACACTATTGAAAATCTGAGCAGCGCGGCATTGGGACCTACATGAAGGACCGAATGGGGGGGGGGAAACAAAACGATTGTTGTTAGTCCTGTCAGACGCAATAAAATGTTCCAGGAAGAAAAACCAGACCAAGGAAGTTCTAAAACCTTCTGTTTGTTCGAACAAAAATATCCGTAGTCCACATTCCGCAGGCGGTAATTAAGTAATCCTTATTAAAGAAGGTGTCAACCACAACATTTTAATGAAAAAAAGCCCATTGTCACATTGTTGAAAGGCGTGGTTCCAGGTGATGTGGCTAGAAACTTGTCGTTGAGTGTCTTTCCTCCTTAAATGTTTGAATAGCTCTAATTGTTAATTTACTGGGATCAGGTATTTCTAATTAAATATATAAAAAATATATTCATTGATTGTCGGTTTATCAACATTTAAGTTCAATTAAATATCTCTTGGTTGTATCTGACAGTTTCTGATTTGATCAATACTTGTGTAGCTCAGGATAGCTTAGAGGAGAGTTTTAATTCAATTCTGTGTATTTTTCACGCAGCTTTGCTTATTTACTTTGTTACAAAACAACTTGAAGCTATTTAGCAATTCACGTGACTTCAGTTGGCTGGTACATTAAGGTAAAGTTAAGGCACCTAATCAGCCTTCCAGCAGCCTGCTAAGTATATTAATTCCTTTGGTTGGACTTTTATCCCTTTAAGTGAGCTGGGGTGGTTTGTAAAACTGTAAATTGTGAGGGAACAAGGGGCAAGCTGTCAATGAAATAGGAATTGACAGGCATTTATTTCATCTGTTTAAGTGGGGCACCCGTTTGTTGGTGAGAAATGATCTTCAGTGGTTAACTACAGAAAAGGGCGTGCACACTTTGCCATGGGTAAGGAAATGTTAGGACTGCTTCTTTATAACAATGTTGCCTGATATGAATCTTAAGGCAGAGGGGGGTGAGGTGGGAGAGGACAATAATAACAATGAACAGCATTTGATAAACTGTAGAATCATGTGGATACTTTGTAAAGCTTCTTAGTTACAGTAGATGTGATTTTCATGCAGGGTTCAAAAGAGCTGTCTTGTGCCATCTAGCTGAACTTGGGTTTGGACAAGCAATTTGTTTCACAAAGAAAAGAAAGTCAATACCACATCTTGCTTTTACTGTCTCTTCTGAAACACAGGGGACCTTGAAAAGCAAAATCCAACCTGACACAAATTGAACCTCCAGGGAGTATTATTCTCCTCACTGTGGCAAAGGGCCATTGGTATTTTTCAATGGATCCTGAAATTGTCTTAAACATACTACAGTAGGGAGCCCTTAACTGGTACAATGGATTAAAAGTCTGGACAATTATCTGTTGTTGTTCTCCTTTTTATCATTCTTTTCCGTCTCTGTGAGAGGCTGTGATACCCAGAGGCAGTGTGGGCTCATGTACAGTGTTTTTTATTTTTTTCCTTTATTACTTCTTGGATGTAGAACAATACTTTGGTTTAGGGAACATTCTTATGTATTGACACACTGTAATGGATTAGGTGATTGAATGCAGTTGCTTTATCTTCTCCCTTTTTTCCTTTTTAACCCATTATGGTCACCTGGATGTCTGTATAGGTATCATCCATCACTGAAACAATAATGCAGCAGGTAACCGGTTAGACAAAAAGTTTACGTAAGCGCCAATGCAGTGGAAAATGTCTGGGGGTGAGGGCTGAGAACATACATGAAAGTTTCAAAGCACCTTTGCCTACAGTAATTTGGCTTCTCATTGTTTACAGAGATAGAAGCTTGACCGAAAACCACAGTGAAAAAAATTCCAAAGTATGTCTGTAAGAACCGATTACCTGAAATACAGTAAACTATTTGTATGGGATGTAACAAGGAAGTAAGCTGAAGGAGCAGGAATGCACTCATATTTCTGAAGCTGAATCTGTTAAGCAGCTTTTAAAATAAATGTACCTTAAATTTTACTTAAACTTTAATTTGAATGTAGTACAATACTTGTAAATGCAGTGTTCTATTTGTTCTTGAGGGGAATATCACATTGCAACTGTACTGAAAAGGACTAGTAGTTCTTCAAAAAGCTTTAAAAAGCGTATTTCTTTTGTGCAAGCTGCAAATAGATTTTAAAGTTTTATTATATATAATACAGATGAAAATATACAATTTTATCATTCTGTTTTATATCGTTTGTTGGATATGGGTGATATTAGCTATAATCCAATCACAATGTTGTGGGAGACAGGAGACTGGATAGTTTATTTTTCCTATGTGTAATATGTCACACTTGTCTGTCAGGTGTTTAGCCAGTCTTGAATTTTGTCAATCTTTGTATTCTTGGCTTCCTATCCATTAAGCAGTTTTTAATGCTAAAGCATGCATCACTCTGAATGCTTACTGCCTGCAATTTTAGATAAAGTCTCTAATAAGGAACTTGTTGAAAGCTTCAGAAAATTTTAAGATATGGTATCATATGCTATGTTAAAATTTAATACTGAAGTTGCATGTTCAAATAACTCCAATGAGTAAGTCAAGCAAGACCTACCTTTCTAAATGTTGATTGTATCCTAGAATCATATTTCCATACAGTTAATCCTTTAATTTAGATCTAATAATAAATCTCATTACCTTACATGTGACAGACATGAGACTTGTAAGTCTATATTTTTTTTTAGTTTTAGTTTTTTACAGACAACATTAGTAATTTCTTGTTGAGTTGGAAGTTTTGTTAATTATCTATGAAAAATATAGACAATTAATAATGTTTAATAATATTTAACTAGAACACCATCATGCCATAATTTGTTTATCTTAATTGCTGTTCATACGTGTAACAGATTGTCTCATCCTATATTATTATTCACAAAGAACTCCTACCTCACCCTGAGGCAAGATGTTTATTTCGTCTTTCATAAGTCCCTGAGGGAAATATTAATTGAATACACTATTTCTGTTATTATTTCAGAGATAATTTAGTTCCTCTATTACAGTTCATTTGCTGTTTTAATACTAAAAGTACATTTTAAGTATTGTAGTCTCCATTGAAAAATTATCTTGTGATATTTTGTAGTCCATTGTTATTAATTTTAATACTTTAATTTTATAAAGTGCTTTTTCACCTTAGGTTTTTATTATTAGATTTATTAAAACTTTTGGGACACTGCTCTCTATCCCGTGATAATGATTAAGTTTAAAAAAGCATTATTAAATGGTTTAAAGATTGGCTTCTATTTTTTACAAAAATCAACTATTGTGAAACATGATGGAAATCAGCGTGACATCAATTACAGTTACATAAGTGTCTAGTAATTGAAAAATAGCATGAGTAACTATAATGTCTCGCAAAACCATTTAAAGCATTGCTTTGGTGTTCTGTTTTGCCAGTTTACAAAATGATGTACTGTATACACATTTTTTAACATGAATATTTTATTCAAAACCTGAACACTCAAACTAAAAGCTTCTAAGAGTAAGATAAGTTGTAGTAAATATGAGAAAAAAAGTCAGAGAAAAAATAAATCTGTTGCATTAGTATTCAGCCATGTGAACTCAATATTTGGTCATTTTGGTTATGTGTACCAGCTGTGTAATCTGGCATGGTGGTGTTTGACATTCATCATGGCAGATTGACTCGAAGTTTAGGGACAGCCTACGGACAGCAGTTTTATATTCTTTCGACAGTTTCTCAATAGGGTTAAAAAAAAGTGTTTTTCTGCAATTTCCCTCACGGGATCAATAAAGTATCTATCTAAGACACAACTTTGATTGGCCGACTCAAGAACATTCACTTTCTTATTCTTATGCCACTACATTGTAGGTTTGGCCTTATGCTTTGGATCACTGTGCTGCTGAAAGATGAATTTTCATACTGGTTGTAAGTATTTAGCAGACTAAAACAGGTTTTCCTTTAATGTTTGCTTGTACTTTGAGCTGTTCATTCTCCTTCAGTCCTGACAGTCCTTTCTAGTTTCTGCTGAGGAGAAGCATCCCCACTGCTTAATGCTGCCACCACAGTGCTTGACTATAGGGATGCTGTTGACTAGGAGATGTGCTGTTTTGGGTCTGTGGCAAATCTTCCAGTTTGGTCTCATCTAACCACACGTTTTGCACAATAACTCAGATGCTTTGTTACAAAATCCATGTGGGATATGTGGTGGGTTCTCCCTGACTTCCTTTGAAAGTTCCTTTATGGGTGAGTGCATGAAATTTACCAGTTGGCCAAGGAACCTGACAGAGACAGGTGTTTTAATTCAGTAATTATGGGAACCACTATTATTGCACACAGACAGAGGTCACTGAAATAATTGTGTGGCTTGTTAAGGTTAATTTTGTGCACTTCAATTAATTTAGGCTTGCACACCAAATGTTTTGAGTACTTATATAATGTTGACATTTGCATTTTGCTTTCAGTATAATCACCTATTTACTGCTACTTTTTCTTTGAAAATTTGAAGTAGGTTGTGTCTGTAATAAAAAGTGTCAAAGTGTCATTATTAAAGGCTTCAAAGCAACAAAATATGAAAATTATGTAAGGGTCTGAATTATTTTGCAGGGCACTGTAGTTGGCATGCAAGGTGTAAACTCCCAGTATTTCTGGTCTATTAACAGCAATAAAAGTTAAGTAAACAATTGTCTGTGTTGATACCAAATAAATCATGAATGAATCATTGTTTGACTGAGTTCCACAAAAGCTTTTGGAATATAGCTAGATGTCACCGAGAGTAGTAGTTAAGTTACCTCCTGCATAATCATGTTAACAAACTAATGGGCCTTTAATTTCACATCAAGTGTCCTTTCCCCATTATGTAACTAAACTAATAAGATAGGGTTATACATTTTTACCAACCTGAATTTTATTTTCTTTAAATATGTTTTACAAATACATTATTTTTAGCTAATGCCGTACTTAACTGAAATGTTGCAAAAGACCCAACTACATGAAAGGGAAATCACACTTTTGGCTCAGGGCAGTTTACACCAGTTACACAGTTGTCTTAGGGAAAATGCTGCTTATCAGACACAGCCCATCAGCTCTAGTCACTAAAGGGCCCACTGCAGGAATGAAGAAGTTTCAAAGGTGAAGGGTTGAAGCAAGGAGTCCAAATCACAGCACCTGCATGGCAATCATACATGCTGCCTATTTGCAAGATGTCAAGATAGTTTAAAGAAAAGGATATTGTGACAATAAGAGGCCCCGGAAGGAAATGTAAGGTTTTCAAAGGTGAGTTGGATGTCTTATCTCTGGAAGTCCAGGGCTGATAAAAGTGTTTTTTATAATTGATTCTGACATCATTCCCACAAGAATACCTTTTCTGTAACGGTGCTCTCCCTGAGAATGATCGTTCTTTCTCTCATTACCTCACTTGGTCCTGTCTTGGGGCGCTACGTTTCCACTGAGTCCACATCAGATACCTTTCACATACTGTAAAAGTCTGTTAAATTAGCAGTGGGGAAAAGAGTTTGGCCCTCATGTGCTGTTTTTGAAAAGGAAAAGATTGGGAGATGATGGAGCCCTTGTTCCTCTCCACTGATCAGAAGATCATCTAGAGATTACGCTATAGAGAAGATCACGTATGCTGTGCGATTGTCTTACCTGACTTATGCATGGGAGATCTGAGATAGTTTACTTTTGTATCTTCTTACAGTATTTCAGTTATGCCTCTCTCTCTGTAAACGATGTAACACTCTGTAGCCCTTTCCAAAGAGGATTAATACAGACTAGTTTTTAATTTTTTTTTACTTTTGTTAACTTTAAAGGTGCATAGGTACAGTATATAGCTTAAATATGTTGGTTCATTCTTTGGAAATTGTTCTTAAGTCCTCGATTGGTTGATTTCATTCAGGGATTTATGATCAGTTGATCACCTTTGAAGGCAGTAATGTTTATGGGCAAATGGGGAATCCCTTTACCCAGGGTACTGGCTAACATCAACTTGTTGTCTCCCACAGGCCTGTTGAATTGTAATGCTCATGAGAGCAATGAGTGCTGCAGTTTCTTCTATTTGTTCTGTGCATCTCCCAAAAAATAGTGACGCAAAATGATGCTCTGGAGTTCCCCTCCATGGCACTTTGCCATTTCCTTGTGGAGACAGAGATCTGCTTTGACCCCATCCCCCTCTCACCAGGAATTTGACCACAAGTCAAAGGTCTGTCACCATCATGCACAGACCCCCTTGGCCCTGAAATTTCTTGTTATTCTACAGAACTGACCTCTGGACATACCTGTGCAATGCTTCAGCTGAAAATATCATATTTTGTTGTCATCAGTAAGGCTGCACCTGTTGCCATCAGATTTCACAATAGGCTTAGTGAGATCCAGTAAATAAGCAGATACAGCAAGATCTTTCGGTAGAAAAACAGGTAATTCAACCTTCAAAATCTAACCTTAGTCCTTACTCTGGGCTTGTGAAAGGTACTGACCTGCTGTGGCTGTTGATCTTTCAGAAATCGATTTTGATAATGATATTCTTTATTGTATTATTTTGTAGAAGCATTGTGGTTTCAAACACCCTTTTGTAAAAGGCAAATGCAGCAGAGGTGTTGATGGCGGTGTTACCACCCTGTAGCCTGATCCTGTTGGGTCTCAGAAGTGAAACGAGGCTCGATCTGGTCCGTACTGGGGTGGGAGACCTCTAAGGAAAACCAGGTTGCTGCTGCAAGTTGGTGGAGCAGGAGGCGGCACACTTCCCACTAGACTAGAATTTCCAAATAAATGTACCAGGATGGCGACAGGAGAAGTCCTGTACTGAATGAGACACAGAACCAAGGTCCTCTGCACTTGTAATCTTTAAATATTCTGTGGTACTATTCAAAATAGCAGGGCTTGTCAACATTTAGGGAAAGAGACTGTGGCTGTATCTCTGTACATTTGTATTGAAACCATCATTAAAGATATTCATATTATGGAGTGTGACTGCATTCCAGAGAGACAGCGTATAATTATGTAAAACAGAAATTAAGTGCATGGTTTTACAGATAAATGAACGCAAGGAATTTTTACAATCTCTCTCAGTAGTGACAGTGCTTTTAATATGACATGTTCTTCACTGTAATCATTGTTTTTTGTCTCCATATAAAATCAGCACATTACAGTGAAAAAATTGTTTTTTTTAGGATAAATACATAATCTGACATTAGTATGGCCAATCGAGTCTGTGAGATGTTTAGAGATTAATTTAACACGGATTCCAGTGAATAAAACAAGGATAGAAACCATTCACAAAAAAATGTGTAACGGTAAACCTACAGTATGATAAGCCCAGCTTGTCTACACAAGGGAAGGAGGTATAACCATTTTTATAGATTTATTTTTTAATTTCATTTTAACTACATAATTTTACCAGTTACATTTTAAAATCATTTTACCTGTAAATTCATGCTGCCTTCTGCAAGAAATTGGCAGTTGTGCAAAAATGCAAGGAAAAACATCGATACTGATGGCATTACTGAATAGTGGTGGGTTCGGTCACTTATCAGGTTCTGATGACTGGGTGTGAAATCTGGTAGTGACTCTTCACTACGGCTTTTACATGGAGCATCCGTACTGTCTCACAGTTACTGTGGCACTTAGGTTACGGGTGTAGGCACCTTCTTTCAGGCACCTTGATGCTTTCGGTAAAGCTCTTTAAATGAATGGAAAAAATACAGCAAAAAAGTAATTAATTAAAATTAATTATAACACATGTATGATAATAACTTTCTCACTTCTATGTTACAAGTTTATATATTTTAAAGCATTGCATTCCACCAATGTTAAAGGTTACCTTATATAAAAAAATACATATCATTTTGTGTAAACCTTGTTTTTTATGCAAGTAATCTGTGGTCACATTTCTTCGTTGCTTTGAAAATGCCCTTGTTTGAAGGCGTAGTTGTAGTGGGGCTGTGAAGGAAAGCAACTTACCTTTCTAATTCCCATAAGACTATCTTTCTGGAATTTCATTCATTCCAGCTGGTCCTCAATATCTATGGCTCCCAAACAGAAACAGATAACTGGATTCCTGCACTCTGTTTGAATATTTTTGTTACATTATAATCTGTTTATTTTCACAATCTTAGACATATAAATGGTGCAGGGAGGAGGTGTTCTTCTGCATAGATGTTGAAATGTGAGGAATCTGCATGTCTGGAGTAAAGTCCTGTGAATCTCTGGTGAAAGTTATGGTATGAAGTAATGCCTGGTAGGGGGTATTTTTAGCTGAAGATTAATTGTTTAGGCTTTTGAGTTGAATTCCTCTAAATGTCTCAAACGGGATGGGATTTAGAGCATACCTAAAATGGATTTGTACACTTCAGTGTTGTCCACAAGTGGTGTATTAAAAAGTAATATAAAATAGCTGATCTCATGGAAATTTCCCCGTGGATCATGAATGGGTTGGAAAATCCTTGACTAGGCTGTGTTATTCTTATGGTTACCTTTGTGATTCCAGATCAGTAATCATCTGTTCATGAATTTGTTTCTACGTCCCAGTGGTTGGAGTGCCAGCACTTGATATAAACGTTTATTATGTTAGATGTATGTCAGGTACATGGACAACGGTTAAAGCCTTCTGAATGGATTTCTAGTTAAGAAATGTGAATGTGCAGTATCTGTGTGAATTATAGCTTCTGCTTCCGCGTTTTCCATTAATGCTGAGAATCCATGCCTAAGGAAAAGGGCTTGACCACTTCTTGGCAGCCTCTTAAAAATCTGCGTGGGATGGGCATGCCAATTGCCCAGGTTTCACACACAGCATAGACAAACAAAATGGAAATAAAAATAAAAAAACACAGAAGTTTTATAATTCATCCAGAATGGAGTGTAGGAGGTAACTATAAATAGCATATGAAAAACCTGTAATATATTCTTCCTGGAAACTCAGGTAACAGGGAATTCAAGTCTTGCGTGAAGAAATTGGTTATTTAAGAAATCTGGACTCCACTTGTCATTACTATAACAAAAGCAGATGGTGCAATATGTGGTTTAGTTCATTTCATTTGGAAGAAACTGCAGTTGTCATATCTTAACCTCTACTTGACAGTGTTCCTCAGGAAGCTACCTGAGGACTACGAGCACGTAGACATTTATGCTGTTGTACTGTATGTGTTTTGCATCACTTAGTGTGCAGTATTATGTATATGGGCACTTAATATTGTATCTGCAAATGAATGTCTTTCTTTCAGTACCAAAAAGTACCAGCATTTGCGCCTGATCTGACTTTACCCCATTTTCACATAGTTGACACCATCTCACAAAAAAGTTTGCTTATTCCATATGTACCTATGTCAGAGCAAAATAGGATATTGTAACACTTGTATTCTTTCATATACATTCTGGCCCAATGTTTGCCTATGTTTTCACTGAGTGAAGAGGAACCATAAAATGAATCAGACAGCAGCGACACAATTTATTTTCTGCCTAAAAAGGTATAACTAACTTTCCCTTTTCCATTTGGGACATCATTGGACAGGTTCTTTGTAGTATTATTTACAGTGTATAATCCTGATGATATTTTTGTTTAGTTTTGTTTTTGTAGTGAACAGGCATGGCTGTTGCAGTGGTTTTCCAGTTTTTATAAGCAACAGGCTCATCATATCTTACAGTAAACCCTTCAAAGACCGCAAAAAAATAAAAACAGATTCACCTTATCTGTACACAGAATTGTACCATCATGCACTCTGACTCAAAATCCTCAAAACCCCAAAGGAAAAGCCTAATAAAAAAAAAGATGTCTGATAACATTGTTAAGCTGAAATGTGCATGTCTAAATCTAAAACATTCTGAGGTTCAGTTCCTCTGTGTAACAGAAAGCTTCTATTTGGCCTTTGGTAAGCATTCTAGGTCTGGATGATGAGGGCATCAGGGTTTAGTGTTTCTCTTCTGAATTTTGACCAGCAAAAGAATGCTTTTTCACCTAGAATAATAAACAAAACAATGGTAATGAGTGACATCACTGAATCGGCAGCGGTATATTTCTGAGTCTTCCTTTGCTTGCCCTCAGATGGGGATAGCACGTATCTTGGCAGGTCTCTCCCCTCCCCTGTTGTGTCAGAAGTTCCTGTTCTTGTAAATCCACTAAGTATCTCAATATGTGGGGGGGTGGGGGGGGGGAGGTCAAGATTGTTATTAATGTCATCCCTTTGCCCTTAAATTGCTTCATCTTGTTTCTTAAATCTGATCCATCTGGCTAGGATTCCATGTGTTTCAGCTTAACCCTTTGTGGTTGGTAGAATCCATAACCCAAGGGTTTTCTTTTCTGGGGACAGTGCTAATCCTACTATTCCCCTCCCTCCCAGCAATTATATGATGTGCTCTCTGTAGGAGTTTTGAATGAGAGACAGAATAAAAACCTGCATATGTATCTTCGTAGTTAGCCCACACAAGATTTGGCTACAATGCAGCTAGCTGATGAGCAAATTTTGTTGATCTGCAGTTTCTAACTACATATTGGTTCTTGTTTTGCTGTGCAGTGGCCTGCTGTGTCATATGTTCCCGTGCCTGCACCATTGTGGTCATTCTCATGCTGAAGATGTGCTGACCTCCTGTGCTGCAGTGTAAACAGACAGTGGTTAGGAGCTGCTGAATATCTAGGTGTTTTTAACCCACAGCCTCCTGCTCTTTGGACCACCAGTGAACCACTGGTATTTTATTTGGAAAAAAGTGTGGGTTGGAATGAACACAATGAGAGATGACATCTTTCATTAAACTGTCCACTCCTTAGTTACTTTAATGAGTTCAGGCCAGTGCAATATATAGACTTGATCATATTACTGAGTAATATAAAACAGTTGTTTATGTGTTCTTGCTTGCATGATAAATTTTTCACTGCTATCGCAATTATGTTGTTGCACATCAGAATATCAGACCTGCCTCATGGGGCCAGAGAGAATAAAAAAAGGAGTTGAAGAAATGACAGTGTGGCAGGAGGTTGGGCATATTAAATGCAACTTAGACAGGGTCAGCGGAAGAATAAACCTCCAACTTCACAGAAATGCAGTTGCTGGTAGAAATGATAAGGGATGCCCCTGCCTTTATTAAAATGATGTAAAGCTGCTTTAGGAAGACTTTGAGAATGTGTCAGAACCTTTAGAGCATCCTTCATAAGCTTTTTTTTCTTTGAATACCATGGTGTTCTCCAAATAGGATTTGCAGCTTTTCTCTGCATCTTAAATCACTTTAAGCACTATTGAAGTGCTTTTGAAAAGGCTTGCAGCAAGCTAACAGCATAATTTGAGCCTGCACGCATCAAGCAAATCTCCCCAGTTTTCCCAAAAGAGGTTGCAAACAGCATCAACAAAGACCTTGTTCATTGAACCGAAACTTGCCCAGTCCAGCATTGGCAAGGGCCACTAGGCAAACCTGGGAATAATAGAAGGTCCCTTTTTCATGGCTGTTTATGAACGCCCACTTCAAACACATACAAATCGCATCTAATTCTTCCGCAGGGTATCCAGGCGCATATGGGAACGCGGTCCCAAGATTTGTTGCTTCTCTCCCAGTGTTCATCAACAGGAGACTGAATAGTGCGTAACCTAGTTACTACATTATTACTTATCTTAAACACACTCTGCCTTCATGACTGAATTAGTGGAAGCAGCTTTTTGAGAGGGTCCACTCTCCACTTCTGTGTCTATCTGCATTCCTAATGAGGGAGAATATTTCTCACTGCATCTTCTTGCTAACAGTGCATGAATAAGGGTTTGCCCTTCGGGGTATTATTCTTCCTTTGCAGCTGATATAATGGATACTTTGTAGCTGAATCTTAATGCGGTAAAGATAAAGGCAGAAAATATCAAAGATTCCTGAAGCCCTACCTAGATTTTTGTGAGGGAAGAGTCAAAGTTTCTTTTGCAGTTTTTATCTCATCACTTTGCCCTCTGTCTCCCAGCAGGTATGGTCTGCCTAAGCTATAATTATTATGAATCTCTTTGGTTCTTTCTTGCCCACACACCTCTGTGCCGGGCTGGGGAAAGTGCCACACATCTAGTGTGGGCATCTCTTTGTGGAGCTCTGCTGAGGCTGTCCCATTACTGCAGTGGCCTTACAGAGAACAGATCAGAACTATGAAATAAAATTGGACTTTTCTTGCCTGTAAAATTATCTTTGGTCACTTGTTTAGACTAACTTTAGAACATTAAAACTTTAGAATTTATGCCTTGGATTGCTTTTGTTTCACTTGACTGTATTTTTTGTTCAGGTGGGTATCTGCGTCAGCATGCGTAGGCTGCAAAGGAACAAGTAATAGGTTTATTCCATGCCGAAAGGAGAAGAAAGAAAACACTACATTTCGGCTGTGGAGCCATCTCTTTTCAGCATGGAATAAGCCTATTACTTGAATTTTTATTTCCTTAGCATTTTAATTGTTTTTTTACAGTGCTTTGTTTTGGTCATTCCATTATGTGATATTAATACTGTATATCAACTGATCTCTTTTCTTTATATCTCTTCAAATTATGTCTATGCCCATGACTGTTTTGAATGGAAGTCAAAATAATTCAGTAAGTAAATGCATACAGCCATGTAACCATGATAATGGTGCAAAATGATGGTGATGTGAACAACTGTGAAATTTGCATGTGTAAGAAAGGTTACATGATGGAGTTTCATGTAGAGTATTAAGGACCCTTCAAATAAATCTGCACCATTGCTGAAAACATGTTGCCATTGTGAGCGTGAAGCAAAAAGCAAAAAAAAAAACTACGAAAATTACTGTATTAGGTGACATTTGTGGTATGGCATTGTAGACAAGTGCAAAAATCATTAAATTCATTTTCAGAAATTGTTCATTTTAAGAAATAGGAAGAAAAAAGACATTAAGAGGAGATGCACAGATATTCTGCTATAAAACCTGCCCATGACTATTTTGCTGAAATCTATGTGGGTTTGAAAAGCTTGAAAAAACTTTTAATGATTCCAATTTTTTTCCTCTCTCTAGCCTGAAAAGAAGGATAAGAAGCAGATGAGCCTATTAATCTATGTGGCCACCTCACATCCCTGCACACCAAGACTAGATAGAGTTCTTGTCCAAGTTCTTTCACTGGGTTTTCTGGATATAGGATGAGACAACATTATTCCATTAACTTGGAAAGAGTGTTGTAAATTAAAAAAAAACAGATCAAATACCTCAATACCCCCCACAGTGAAAAAACATAATTATGGGTTCTTGACTGCTGCACATTTATGTTGCTTTATGAATACAAAGCTTGGAATTTTGAGCAAGACAGCTTATGAGTGGTGGAGAAGTAAGGGGAGAGATTAACTCTTTAACTATGTGTTTTGTTTCTACGTTTTATCATTTTTTTTTGCAAATGTGAAAAAATAACTACTTTTTGCATACAGAACGGATACTGGCTTTAATTTGTTTAAGCGTTGTAAACAATGCATTTTGAATCTTTGCATTGTAAATATGAAGATAATAATTTCACATTTAGCTGTGTATCAGAATGTTTCATATTAGATTAACAAAGCATCTTGAAATTCATGTTTCAGAAGTGACTGGGAAATATTTCGGAAGTGTTTGAGCAGGGTCAGTATAGAACTATGACATCATCTGTGCCTGCAGGCCTTAGAGAAAAGCAGTTTAAGTGAACCCAGAGATAAGCAGTAAAAAAGGGCATGGGACTAGTGTTGTGGAACAGAAGTGTTGTTTATTGCTTACAGACTTTTCTTTAAATTCCTCACAGAGGTGCTGCAATGTTTGCCTAATACCAACAGTGGGCAGGTCTTAATTATAGCTACAAAAAAGAGAATGAGGTGGCACTAGGTACACTGCAGAACCATATGCTGTTTTTAAATGGAAAGTCATATATTTTTATTGAAAAGCTTCCTTATCCTGTGTATTTTTTCCTGCAATTGTTTTTGAAAGACCTCAGTATGTCACTAGTGGAATGCCTGGGGGGAGAGAGTTGTTTTTATAGGACATATTTAAACTGTTTTTAAACAAAGAGGATTGTGCTACGTCCTGTTTTTTAAAGGTAGTAAATGTCACTATTGAAACTTCAGCAAACTTACCTGAGAGAGTGGAAAGGGTGCCTTTTTGCTCTTCTGGAATTCCATCAGAAAACTTCTGCAAACCTAAAATACTTACAATTTAACAATTTTAGGTGCTTAGTCTACACTATGGTTTGATTCTAAGTTTTGTAGTTTTAATGTTTCATGGAGTGTTTTAATTTTTGCATTACTTTCCCTGACCTTTGAAAAATATTCTGTAATATCAGTAATGCCTCAAGCAAGATTTACTCTGAGATTACTCATCATTTGCACTCCCTTTTTTTCTAGGCAGAATTTAAACCAGATTGTTATAACCTACGTCTAGATATCTTAGATATGCACAAGAAAGCTAAAGATTTCAGGTTGTTTCCCTTTGCGCTCTGTAAAACCGACACTCTGTTAGAAGGAAATAGCTCAAACTTTAATCTGTGTGTAATAATCAATGCATCTAGCCCTCATAAATAAAATAAATGTCACACTAATCCTAAATGGAAGTGATTTTGCGTTTTTGTGAGTGTTAGTCCTCTTTCTGCCCTGCCACACTGATCTTTTAGACAATTTTTCAGAAGAGCTCTAAGGTCCTGCACTGTTGCTGTTCAGATCCACTCTAATTGAAACCTTTCAGCTTTTTGTGGTTTACCCACACTTATTTGTGCTGCCTATGAAAAACTAGATTAAATGCCTGGGTCACCCCCACTGAGACAGATGATAATTATGGGGTTCCTGGGTGTTGTACTTTCAAGCTGTCATATTAATGCATACATTGGCATCCACACTGCTTTGCTTTGTAGCTGCCAGGAATTGCTGCCATCTTTACCCCTTAAGTCCCACATCTCTCGTCAAGGAGAATGCCTGTTAAGACTTCTGTTGCTGTCGTGGTGTGTGTGCAACAGTTACAGTATTATTATATCAGATTTCAAAATTAGAAAAAAATCTACAGTGATCCATTCAAATAAATTGTGTTTAAATGCCTTACATTCTATCTATCCACTGTGCCTGAATATCACCTAAATAAGTACCTCAGTTGGTAAACCATTAAGTAAACTAAATATCTTGTGGTAGTCTCATTATTACTGTATCACTGAAAACTGGTGTCATTACTTGTTTAAAGATGTGTAAATTAGAGCTTTTCTTTGTGTAAGCTTCCTGTGTCATTAAACAACTCCAAATATCTGTACTTGATTGCTTTATTTTGACATTTCAAGTACAACACTCTGATCCCTTGAATTGGCTAGCATTCATTGATACAAATTAGTTTAAGTAAGGCAAAATTTTAGGGGCATTGTTTGAAAGAATCCAAGATTCGATGCAACCATAAACAAGTATACATGCAGTAATTACCAATTTATGATTTTCAAACAAATTGCAAAACATTGCCAAATTCAGGAACTTTCTGAATCTACAGGTGAATGAAATTCACAAATACAGGAGATTTCCATTTGAAATTAGGCCTAGAGGAATCTACAACCATGCAAGCTACGTGTGTGGTGTTTTTTGAGGTAGGGAAGAAACTGAGCAGTTTTATATGTGCAGACACCTCTGTTGGTTTCATAAGACAAAAAAAACTCAACAAAAACATTGTGTATGTTCAGCTTAGGAGAGATTTGCTGTTTGCAGAAATATTTCCTGCATGGCACGACTACATGCTTGTCATAATCACAGCTCTATAATCCTTGCGCAATCCATATACAGTACAGTACTTGCTTGCTCGTTTCTTTCTTTCGTTAGACTGAATGGTTTTTCTGCTCCTCTGAGCCTCTAGTTATTGTGCTCCACACTTCACTTTCTTCAACAATATCCTGTATTGTAAATTAATACCATCCTCTTCCAGCTGTATTCCCCCGGTGCTTTCCCCCCAGCTGTAATGCAACCAATCAGTGCCCAGTTTTCCTCATACAGTATGATAGTGCAGTCTTTAAAGAACAACTGTGTCTTCCTACAGTTCCGCAGAAGAGCACAATGTACGAGCCTATGAATCAACACTAGCCTAAGAGAGTTACATGGTAGCTTTTTCAGCTGCAATTGAGATCTTTTGCGTCTTTGTCATTTTTTTCAGTGTTTGAGATATTGGAAGCATTCCGTTCTCATCTTGTAATATTGATAGTGCAAATACTGTCAGCCTAGTAATCCAGAAAGTACGCTAACAATAACACCAAGAAGGTCTCTGTTCTTTATACTGTATCTGTGTAGCACAAGATAAATGTACATTTTGAAAGTCGCACAGCTGATTTGAACCTATTTTCAGGTGTCTGTCTGTGTTTTAAAGTCATGCAGCATACAATTTAAGATGTAAAAGTTAAGGTTTTACAATGAGGACCACTCCCATTGCAAACAAAATCAGCTCATGAGTTGAATCAATATTACAGACCTGAATCATATACATGCATTGCTGTGTGAAAGAGTTTTGCTAATTATTTTGCTCAAAAGTCCTTCAGAATCTTTGGGTTACGTTGCAAGTGTAGTAATGTGGATTTTTTACATGACGTGCGTAGACATTTGTTTTGGAAAACTTGACTGTTTATATAGCACAGTTCACTTCTAATGGTGTGATTCTTTCTGAAGTTTAATACAAGCCTTGAAATTGAAAACTTCATTTGAAGTCACAGATTGCAGGGACAAAAAGTAGCCCTTTCTTAGAGGGACGTGTTCAAGTACACATTGCTATACTAATGCGTTGCTACATTAAATCTGGAAATAAACTCATAAACCTTCCAGGAATGTGTGAAATATATGTATTGGTGTTAAGCGTACTGTATAGCTGTAAGGACTGTAGGAGCTGGATTAATTGACACATCTCTAGGGGGTGCTGTTGACTGATAAAAGAAAGCTCCACCCTCCCCTTTCCTTTTTTTCTCTAAGACAAACGAATGTGAATCATGGTTACATTTTTTTTCTATACAACTTCTGCTAAAAGTTCAGTTGCTTATGGAAACAAAACTCCCTTTCAAAATCCCATTTAAAAAAGCAAAATCCAATTTGAAAGTTCACAGAAATGTGGAATGTTCCCAAAATGATTTCTTTCTGGATTAATAACAGAAGAACATAAGAATGTTTGATTTTGGCCCGTCTAGCTAGTTCGTGGTTGGAACAGGTTTGTGTACCAAAACTTTTGAAACGAATCGCAAGATTTAAGCTTAAATCTACCTGTTGAGGTGGGCTAAATGTTTTTAGTTCACTTAAAATCTGCACTATTATACTCATACATGTATTCTTTGCACACAAACAATGGTACATGTAATATCCACAAGCTAATAAACATTCTTAAAGTGAATGCAAAAATTATAAAGAAATAGTATATTTTCACATTTGGATTAGATACTAATTTCATCATCATGGAAAAGAAAGTCATAACCAGGCATAACCAAAACTTTTAGACAGTAGGTCATTCTTGAGAATCAGAGGTTTTATTACCAAATGGCACAAAAACACCTTCACCCTCAGAATAGGTTTTAAGATACTAGTAAGCTTCAGAAGTAAAAGAGATGAGAAGTGAGCATTCTACTTTATTATTCCAATGAAAAAAAACCTAGAGCATTATCAACTGAACTAAGTAGGTGACAGGATAGTGTAAAGAATATAAAAACTAGTACCAGTACACTAAAAGACATACTCCAAGCAGTGAAAAGTGAAAGTTGTATTTGTAGGGGTTAGAGAAAAGTCTCATATGAATGGCACTGTTTCTTCGATTACATTAATAATAGTGACCAGCTATGCTAATCTACTGTAGAACCGAACAGCAGACTGCAGTCATAGTGCTGGTGTTTGAGATAAACAAGCAGCTCCATCTTGCAGTATTCAGTTGTGCTACCCATTAAAGAGGGCAGTTTGGATCTCAACACAATTTGGTAGGAAAAAAGATTATTTTTTTCTACTTATCTGCTTATTAAACGAACTGGGCAAAAAGATCCACAACCCTGCACATTGCAAATCAGTTAATGAAGCTGATATTTGTCTATGTTTATCTCTAAATTGTAAATTTTTGAGATAATCAGCTACATTTTTGAGAAAAGCAATTTAGTTGTGAAAGAGTTACAGTCCAACTTCATGTGTGTTCTTTCACCTGTGAATTTCACACCCTGCAGTCTTTTCCTGAGTGAGAGGTTTATAGCGAGGACACAGGGAAGTTTGACAGTAATGATTGCAGTCTGACTAAACATCAGTCAAATATTAATAAGAAGAAAATAATGATGTCACTTGCCTTTTGTCAGACTTTGTGACACCTGTCCTGCTGGAAGTTTAGCTGGCTGATTTATAAGGAATCTTTGACATCATCTTTGTTTATCAACTGTTTTAGTTACAAGTCTAAGGTGCATGCTTTAGTGGTTAGTTGTCTGTTTTGCTCTGTTAACTCCTTTGGAACCTGGAGGCAATTTGAGACAGATTGACACTCTGATACTAAGTGTTGCCATTTTCAGTTATGCATAATTCCTTGCAACAGAATTGGCCCCGTGCAAGATGCAGACCTCAGAATGTCATAATTATAGTGACTGAAAGAATGTCTTTCCCTTGAACTTTGAATGTAGTAGTTGTTTAGGTTGGAGAAAATGTATAATCAATTAAGTAAACCTTTGTCTCATTAAGCAGGCATTTTTAAAAATGACACAGTTTTTACGGTAACGCTAAAGGTGGAAACAGAAAAAAGACATGAACAGAACAAGACAAACTAAATGTATTCCACATAAAGGATGCTGTTACATCTTATCCAAAAAGAAATGTTGATTAAAAAACTCTTAGTGTCTGAAGGAGGAACGCACAGGCGATAATTTAGACCAATCGTCTCTGTGTAATTTGTTATTGAAGTCAGCTATTATTATTATGATTAAGTATTAGGCAAAACGTCAGGAAAGGAAAACAGTGGGGATTTGCAAATCCCAGAGGAAAACCAATATAGTTTTGAAGCCACTCCAAGATAAGTAATTTCTTAACCACAGTGCCAAAACCCCCTTTGGTTCTGTTGTACAATTTAGTCTTTAGCTATTCTCTTTTGTGATACAATGAGAAGTGCAGGGTTGTAAAAAACAGGGCTTAAGTTTTTAACGTGTCAACATTAAAATGGCCCCAATATATACAAGAATAAGATTTATAAAAAACAAAATATTTCCATGGATCAGTTTTTATCAGGGAGATGGGAGTAGGCGTGTTGAGGTTTGAGGTTTATTTACTCTTCATAGAGATAAATGCTGTGAAACATGTTTGGTAGGCAATGAAACTCAAAACTAGTGCTTCATAAATTTGAATTCCCAAAAAGTTTTCTTTCTAATGTAAAGTGTGCCTTTGAGTAATTCTGCTTTAATGTTCTATAACAAATACTGTATGTACCTTAACCTTTACAGCAGTGTCATTATACTGTAAATACACATTGCAAACATGTTTTCTCATAAATACGTTTATGTTGATAATTCAACAATAGCCAAGTAAAGAACAAAATATTCTGAAGTGCTTTATTTGTCAATTTTAATGCAATACATACACCTCTGGATATTATGATGCGTTTCTATCAAGAGAAAAGGTCTGAATATTGCAGTCTTATTCTTAAATGTTATGCTTAGGAATTTCAAATTCAAACATCACACGGAATATACATTTATGGCACCGCAGATGTTGAGAAATACATGAATACATTAATCAATAATACTCATCCATATTTCTTAAGATGCTAAACTGAGGTCTTCAGTACTTGGCTGTCAAAGATCCCATGGCACTTATTGAAAGCATAGAGGTGTTAACCCTGGCATTCTGACTAAATTTTACTCTGGGCTTGTTCAATCTGTCTTTCCTAACATTTTCCCTTAATTCAGTTGGTCAAAGAATTTCTTCACTTCTGACTTATTTCCTTTTACTTCCTTTATTTTCCAGATGGGAAATTTGCTTTTGTACAGAATGATAAGAAAGAAAATTATATAAATAATGTGCAATCAATTGTCCAAATTAAGCAGGTTATTAGCCATGTATATAAAAGATAGCTTAGTTCTATGGCATTTGAATTTAGGTAGTCTATATCGACACCCAGTTGGAAGGAGCTCAACTTCACTGTGCAAGGGGTGGTCTGACAGTGATTATATTGGCCTTCCGTGCTATTTATTTGACTATGTCTGAAAGCTGTAGTTGTTGTGTACCAATAATTGTGCTGGCTACCTTCACAGTCCTGCTCAGTCTGTTTTTATTGCGTGTATTACCAAACCAGGCTACCGCAGTGAGTGTCAGGACAGATTCAAAGTTCTATAGAATAAAGTCATTGTTGTAGTTCACACTGTATAAGTGTGGAGTTTTCTTTGGAAGAATAATCACTGTTGGTTCTTCTTACATATGGCATCTGTGTTTTCCTTCAAGGTTAGTTTGTAATCAACAGTAGTGCCAAGATATTTATGACAAGTTTGTTTTTTTTACTTCTTCACCTTATCTGCTGTGAAGTGGGGCTGCTGGTGCAGAATAGCACCAGGTGTGGATGAAGTGGGTCCCCTTTGATATATACATTATATAATAATATAAATGGAAGGTATTTTATTAAGTATTAAAAATCTGAACATGTGCTAAAGCATTTTGCATTGCAGAGACTATAAGGCGTATAGGCTTTAATCTTTGGCCTACAGATTGCATCAAACAGGCAAAGGGATAGAGAATTAATCTTATGAGGCTTAGTGAGGGTTGGAGGAAACCTAGGCAACTTATTTCTTAGTTAAGGATGTTTTAGATTTAGTCATGAACCTTATTGTTCTGTAACCCAATGTATGAAGGAGTTAAGCTACAAATTGGTACTGAAGGAAATGAATCACAGGGTAATAAAAAAAACAGACTCAAGGCCAGCTTGACAGCACCTGTCTGGGGCAGAGTTGCTCACTAACATTAACTTCTGGCATGCATTGGTGGGTTAACTATTTCTTGAGCGGTACAGCCAAGAACCTCACACCCTCACTTCGATCCCCACTTCCAGAAAACCCTAGGTGGCAGAAAGGCATTTGCCGTACATTGATGTCACTATTTGCTTCACGACAGCCGTTGTCATTTGCGACGATGTGACACACCGAAACCACTCACTAAAGCTGAAGTTAATAAATGTTAACTGGAATGTTGCCCCTAGAAACAGGCCTGCTGGAGTTCCCTCTGTTTTCCATGTGAGGACTTTTACGTTGCTCAGTGTAGTTTGCTTTTCAGTGAGCCAGTGACCTTCCAGACTTCTGCACTTATCGCAACACCTGCAGTGCGCTTTATGACTAATTAGTTGCTAACAGTTCCTGTTCTAAATAGTTCAGACCATTTATTTTTCCTAATTGTTGGCTGTGTTTGCAAGGAAATGTAAGTGCTTTGTCCATTTCCAATCGTTTTGTTTAGATGTGCAGAAATTACCTTATTAAAACAGTGGATTTTTAATTCTTTATTTTAACTTGCTAATTACTCAGCACAACCTTGAGCTCAACACTCTAATATGTGTATTCCCCTGCCTGACAGTTAATAGCAGGGCTGCAGTGGAATTCAAGTCTACTGACATTTCTGAAAATGGAGATGCTGGACTTAATAATAAACTCCTGGGAATTAAATACATTGTGGAAATGAAAATGTGAGGATTTACTATTAATCTTCCTTTTGTAGGCTTGTACCAGAATGGATCCAGATTTGGTTACAGATTTCACTAAATAAAATTATCTTATATTATCTAATATATGGTAGCTTAAGTATAAAAATGGCTGATTGAATAGATAAACCCAGATGAATAAAGCAATGAATGGGTGGCTCTGCTTTTCTAAAATGTAACACACCTAAATAGTGTTGTATAGTATAAGGTGTTGTCAGACATTTCTCATGACCAGTGCTTTTGCATTTGCCCTCCCTTCAGGATTTCTAAACAGTTTATATTAATTTATTTCAAATTGCACACTTGAGAGTAAAGTGAAATGTCATTGGTTTAAAGATTCATTGTAATTTTGAGCCAAGCATAGCAGTTGTACTGTATTTGGAATGGAAGTGAAAGCCAGTCTAATATAGGAATACGAACGTTTTTCACTTGTATTAGTAGTTATATTGGCACAAAATGGAATAGGCTAATATTTTCCCATTTCAGAAAAAAATGGTAAATTATTTTTTCTTTTTGTTTCTAATCTCTTAATTTATTTTTTTGCCCTTGTTGTTGGGTAATGGAACAGTCTTTAACTTTGTGCGTCACAAACTGTTAAATCACCTGTGCATTTCTATTTATTCAGAGTTTCCAGGCAAGTGGAACTATTTTTTTGTACGCTTTTCCTTTTCTTTGTGACAAGCTGGCAGATGGGGAAGTCTTATTTTACGCAGACTCACACCTTTGTGATGTTGCCTGCCCCACTGTGATCACGGTGAATGAGAGGAAACTCATGGCGCAAGCCAGCAAGCAAGATTTTATTTTAGGAAATATTCTAAAAATAAAACTGGGCTAGTGCCATTCACAACATTAAAACTCCAAAAATAAAACTTGTATTGTAGACTTAGTTTTGGATTTTTATTTTTGTTAGCTATTACTGCAGGCTGGTTTTTCAGAATAGTGAGTTCCTGAAAGCCATTAATCAAACTACATATTTTTTTATTTCCAAAATCTGGTGACTGGTTCAAAAAGGAAAGCTGTATAGTTATTGTAAGTAGAAAAGCTTCACATGTTTTTTATTTAAACATGGATGTGCACAATTTATCCATCCAGTACAGGGTACCGGGAGAGTCGGAGCCTATCCCAGCAAGCAATGGGAAGCAGGATACACGCTGCATGGGGTGCCTGTCCATCACAGGGCAGACACACAAACATAAACACACACATGCACACTCACATCAGGGTCAATTTTCCCTGAAGCCAATTTTCCCTGGACTGTGGGAGGAAACCCGAGCACCCACGGAAAACCCTTGGAGCACCCAATGGATTGAACTGAAGGCCCCCAGCACTGCAAGACAGCAATGACAAGAACATTGTGTACTGTGTACAATTTATAACACAGTATATACTGTTCATCTTAACTACAAGGGATCTTTAAGCCATGCCTTGTTCAGGGTTTCTTCTGACAATCGGAATGATTGTCTAAAAACTAAGGTTGCTGCTGGAAGAGGTGTTAGTGGGGCCAGCAGGGGGCGCTCACCCTGCAGTCCATGTGGGTCCTAATGCCCCAGTATAGTGACGGGGACACTATACTGTAAACAGGCACCGTCCTTTGGATGAGACGTAAAACCGAGGTCCTGACTCTGTGTGGTCATTAAAAATCCCAGGGCGCTTCTCGAAAAGAGTAGGGGTGTAATCCCGGCGTCCTGGCCAAATTTCCCATTGGCCCTTACCAATCATGGCCTCCTAATAATCCCCCTCTATGAATTGGCTACATTACTCTGCTCTCCTCCCCACTGATAGCTGATGTGTGGTGAGCGTTCTGGCGCACTATGGCTGCCGTCGCATCATCCAGGTGGATGCTGCACATTGGTGGTGGTGGAGGGGAGTCCACATTACCTGTAAAGCGCTTTGAGTGGAGTGTCCAGAAAAGCGCTATATAAGTGTAAGCAATTATTAATTATTATATCCCTTGGTACTGTTAATGGCCTGCTTTTTTTAACTGAACTGAACATAATGAAAATATTTGCTTTAATACAATACGAAAAGTGACTCTGAGGACCTGTTGTTCCCTATTTCTTTCTGTTGAGACTAAAAAATGAGAAGTTCTAAGGACAACTGAGGTGTGCTCTAGTATCTGCAACTAAAGAATCCCTGACGAAAACTCAAACAGAGGCTTAAAAGTGTGAAACCAGCTGTTCTTGTTGAAACTAATCGTTTCTAGAATTGTTTCAGAATTTGGTGAGCATGATAATTTTAGTTTTAATTCTAGTTTTAAACATGGTTTAAAATGTGCTTACACAGGGTATTGCCTCTGTTCTTTTTTTTAAAAGGAAGTTTTCAGATAGCTATTGTAGTAAGGGTTACTAAGACTGTGTCTAGTTTAGTTACACCTGTTATTCAGGACAGACAGGAAGTTGTCTGGTTGCTTTTCACATAACTAACGCCACATTCATGGGAAGCCTTTTACAGTGCATGCCAAGGTGTAGAGTAAGGTCTGTAAAGAAAGGAACAGGGTGTGGCGATTTTGAAATCACACTCATTTTGTTGAGTGAGGTACTGTTAATAATTTCTAAATAATTCTAATTTGTAAAAATATTAACTTCTAAGGTTAATGTGTTCAGAATGGCATTATGCTGGTGACCAGTTTTGGAGGATGCTGTGTTTGTAAAGTTAGATGCAGTGGGATTACAAAATAATAGGGTGCATCTAGTAATCTAAATCTAGTACAGTACTCTAATGTGGAGTGTCAGAAATAGTAGGAATGGACACAATCTGCCAGTGTTAGTAATGTAAGATCTTTGGTAATTTTAAGAAGCAAAATAAACTAAGAGCTGTGAAAACAATTAACCTGCAGTCTCATCACTTGTGTTAAAAGAAAAAAAATGAAAAACGTCATTTGAAAACTTCAAGAGCCCTTCTTCAACTTCAAGAGCTTTTCCAGCAGCTATGAAACAGTGACAGAATCTGACTGCTAACACTTTATAGAACACAATCTAGACGGAAAGAAGCTGCAGTATCTAAAATAATGGGACAAATTTGCATTCACAAACAAAATGAACAGATAAGAGTTAAAATTGTTTTAGATTCAGTGCACATTTGTTTTCTTTTATAGATTAAAAACGTACTGTACACTTCAGCCTTTTGAAGTGTATGCTTTTTTACCTCCCCTAACATTTAATAAATGCAGCACATTTATGATAATAGTAGAAATTATTAGCATGTGTGTGTTAGGTAGCTCTATTTTTTCCACAAAATTTTCATTTGAGTACTACGTTTCATCAAAATTTTGTATTGTGGAATCTGATGCTTTTTTGCTATGCAGCTTGTTTGTTGCAGTAAGCCAACATATTATGAGTTACACTTCAATAAAAATGTGAAAATTGCCAAGTGTTCTGTTTAACATTCTGCTGCCCTGGATTTTATTTTGGTTGAGTTATAGCGGCAGTCTGACTTACTTCATGGAGATTCTTGTGGTCAGAATTTATATTTGTGGAAATCTTTTTTCCCTTGGCAGTATTTGAACGTGGGAAATTGCCTTGTAAATGTGCTTCAAATCTACCTGAAGCCTTGCTTTAGTGGATCTTTATATTCTTCATCAAATGCATGCTATAGCCTAGCAACAAACAGGAAATGGACAATGGGCTGATGACCTTTGACCTCAGTAGTGCCACTTATTTTTTCTCCTTTCGTGTTATGGCTTAATATTCAGGTTCACATTATTACATGGTTTTCTCTCATTTTCACCTTTTAATCTTTTTTTCTGTCTTTTATAAGGTAGAGATTCTTATAATCTCAGGTATGGTAATGTTTTTGTCTTGTTTTAATTGATTCTTTTGCTTTCTTAGATTACAGATTTACTTCCACTCGATGTAACATTCATACATCACCCATACTGCTAAGCCCAGTGGTCAGTTCCTGGCTTTATGTTAGACCCTAAAAAGAACATTTAAGTGTTTTGTTTGCTAGCAAATTATAAAGGCAAAAAAAGATATATATATATATAATATATTCCTGTCATAGCATGCTTTTGCCACATTTCAGCACAAGTTTAATGTTGGAATGTGAGAAGTCTATTAAAAGACCACTAATTCAGACTGTGGCATTGGCAAAGTTAGCTTTTTGTGGGCATTTTGAATAAAGCCTTCTTCTTTCAATAATTATCTGTGTTAAAGTACTGGCAACACAAAGTACAGTAGTCAAGGCTGAAGATTCACTGGCTTTGTCAAAGCTACATAATTTAAAAATCAGAGGAGAATTAAATCATAAATTAACTCTGACTGATTCTTCTGGAAGTCTGGCTTTAAGTATCTAATAGATTAAATTAAAAATAATGTTCATTGTCAGAGTGATGCTGCTGACCACCCACTTGGATATTTAAGGCAAGCAATAAAAACATCTATGAAACATGTTTGAAGGTTGATACTCTTTAATTATGTATTTTGATGAGGAATGGAAGAGAGTAATTGAAGAAATTGCCCCTTTGTATGCTACATACAGTACTTCTTTCCTTACGTGCATCAGTGCTTGTTTAGAGCACCCTACTCATAATGTCGGTATGTCTGTCAAGGAGTTACCCAAGGTAGTGTCCTTTTTTTAATCTGTCTGGGGCCTTTTGACTTGGAAGCTTTCCATGTTTGCAGCTTCATTTAGGAGCCGGATATGGGGGTGAATTGTTAACTACTCCAGGTCAGCCTGTGCTCCAGTTTTCTGCCTTTTCAAATGGCCTACTGTTGACTCATCACCATGGTGATGAATTGAGAATTTGTTTTCTGTGATGTATTCAAGGCTCCCCCCCACCCATCCCACAAGTGTCAAATAAAACACATCTTGGGGCCAATCCTGACACAGCCAGTGGATCACATGGGCGCCACTGTAAGATTTATTTTAAGGAGCTGGGAAGTTTTGACAGAAACCTCAGATGAATTGGAAGCAGTGAAGGGAAAATGTGGTTGCTTTGTTTTTCTTAAGAAAGAAAAAGTTAATGTACAGACTGTATTGAGAGTGCAGTCCAAAAGATAATACCACTAAGTACAACCTGTGATTTTTTACTGTGTTTAATTTTATATTACATACTAATACCAATAACTTTATTTGTACCATAAAGTTGATAAGAAACATAACGAGGTCATAATTTGTGACACATGCTGTACTTTGCTGATAGCTTGTTGTCCAAACAGAACAACAACGTGCAGAATGTCAGACATTTCTAAATAGTATCAGTTTATTTTTTTTTACACATAAGCCAGAAACAATATTTTGTACAAATTGCTTGTGTCTGAAACAGTGTTGCATGCTTGGGCGGATTTAGACTGATAATTGAAACATTTCATACAGGGGCTCTAAAACCGATGAGTCAGGATCATTTGTTTCATGGCTGTCTTTTACCACATCTGCCAAAATCAGCTCACCTGATTGCCTTATTATTAACCAAGTACTGGTGTGTATTTACCTACCTGTCACAATTTATTAGATCAGTTCTTAGAAAGTAAATATGCTTTGTCCTTATTTTTTTCTCTCCTTTGTCTTGTTCTTCCGACTGGCGCCCTGAGGTTTTCTGTTGCAGTGTCCCGACAAGTTACATATATATTAAATTTCCTTTTCTGTAATTCAAGTGTAAAATAAATGTGTTGACAAAGGACTGACCTAATATAGTTCTTTGTATTTGTGTGTTGGTGAAAGGCTGTGAGGCTGAAAGGGAAGTTCTATTTGAGTCTTAACGTTTTATACAAGAGCTTAACTTTTTTTTGTGCTGGACCTCCATTGGCGTTCTCATCTTCCAGATCCTTTGGCTGTGTACTGTAGCTCCGAATGAATCCTCGAATGAGAAAAAAAAAATTAAAGAAACAGTGTAGAGAATTAATGCTCTCATTTATTCCACAACTTTACCAATGTCCTTCAGAGGAATGAAACAGGTTACTATTTTATTGCAAGTCAGGATTCTGAGCAAATTCAGTTTAGTTCATGTTTTCCCATTCTTAAAGCCATCATGTACTACAGCACTTGACCAATTCCAAGCACGGTTATTTCTTAAAGAGAAATGTAACCTCAGAATTCCTAGTATGTGTGAAATGTAGATGTTTGAATGTAAAAAAATAATAATAATTTGACTTGAAGTGTAGATTCTGAATTTCTTTACGTTCTTATGAAAAAATGCGGTGAGCCTGTGATGGCAATGGAAGCAAAAGGGGAAGGCGTTTGACGTTATTCGTCCTGTGAGTGTGTCAAGTGAGGTTAGCCTGCATGTCCACATTTCGTCATCTGGACGGGAATCCCCTTCTCCCAGCCGCAGCGCACAGTGCTGGGGGAGAACAGCTCCCACTCGCAGGTCAGGATTCTGTAAACACTCTGAGGCTTCTCACACCACAGGCCTTCCTCTCCCGAGCCGCAACCTGTGCCGCAGCTCTCCTCGTCTCCGTCAGCTGAGCTCTCCTCCGCAGTGCATTGTGGGAGGAGGAGTTCACATGGTGCACAGGACTCTCTGCAGGAGCACCTCCGCATTTCATCAGCATTTCTAAGGGCCACAGACAATCATGTCTCTTATCGCATCTTCTGGCGGTGGCTCCAATATGTGCCTTTTAGGTCCAGGTTTAGCAAAAATGTATTGAAGCCACCCCTGTAACGTATGCTTAATGAATACAGTGGGAAACCACAAATTTCAAAATAATGTTTCAAAAATGGATACATTCAATCGCTGTAATTTTGGAAAAGGTGGAGTAGTGATTCAGAGCCGACACTCACTCTGGTCTCTTGAGACTTAAATATCTCACGTCAAGTAATATGGTTTTAGAGCTAAATAAGACTTGGTCTTAAATGGAAATGGAGATTTGTGCAATTTGTTCCAAACTCCTAATACAATTCATCTTGTGCTTTAAAGGTTTTACTGTATATATTGTAGGTTATTGTGACTTCCATTTGTAGCATTCTGAAATGCTTAAAACCAAGTTTATGTTGTTGTGGTTTTCTTGTTTTGTGGGTCCTAGGCATTTCTTGGACGGCACTGCCAGCCATCTTTTTCTTTCTTACCACCCATCATCTTCTTTGACTTTCGTCCAGATCGTCGCATGGAAAAAAGCAAGGCTTCTGGGAATTGTTTTTGGTATGTAGGGGGTTAATATTTGGCATTTCAGGATATGATTCGTTTGTTTATGTAACCTGAAAAACCTCTAAGAGTTTAGAAATCAAAGCAAGCCGTGTGTTTCAACTCAATAACCAGTATGCTACAAGAAGATGGCAGGAGATGAATGCAGCGGGTGCACTTTATCTGTAAATGAGAGTGACTACTCAATTTCCTTTTATCTACTTGGAACTTATGTAAGGCTTATTGGATCCAAATGACTAATAACTATCAGTAATAATACTGATAGTGCTAATAACAAAGATAATAATATTTGTAATAATAATACCTTCACAACACAGGAGGAAACATGAGTAGGAACAGGAGCATATGATGAAAGGCCTTTTATTGTCTTTATATGTACTTAAATGTCTCTTTCTATTCATACATCCATCCATATACCCATCTGTCCGTGTATAAACACATACACACACAATTTTCTGCATAGCACAGGCTATTTTTATGCGAGGATGAGCTGCACTGACCAGGAGAGCCAGTGATGTGGAAGAGCAATTTGTTCTTTTATTTGGGATGATCACAGGGGATTTTTTTTCCTCTTTATTGTTGTGTGCAATTTATTTTGATAAGCAGGTGGTCCTGGATTTTGTGGACAGAGTTCTTTTTAATCTCGGAACACCTTTGGCTTTCACCTCTGGCGTGTGGCTTTCAGACAAATTTAGTCATGTAAGACGGGATTAAAGCATGGAGGTAGGGGGTGGTGAGGTGGCGGCCCTGCCGAAAAGAGCTGGAATCAAAGGCAGGCGAAGGCAAGATTAAAAGGGTTAGTTTGTTCTGACTCGACTGAATTACACCCCAGATTGCTTTTGTGCTGGGCAGAAAAGGCCCTCTCTGGTTATGTTGTCTCTAACCCCAGCAGGTACTACATTGTGGAACAGCACGCCCAAGCAAAAGGAAAAACCACTTGTTTCAGCATTTTCCACATTGAAAAAGCAAACTCTAATTTGTGAGGAAGATCTGGGGTGCAGTGCAGAAAAATGTACCCAGGCACATTGCAATGCATCACTTGCTTGCCCCTTTGTTCTCTATTTTAAAAGCAATGCAGGTTTTAAGCTATGCACTGGAGAAAAAGGAAAGAAAAAGTTTTCATTTTCAGATGAACTCCCTTGTGAGAGCCCCCCCCCCCCCCATATATTCTTCATTGATGTAATGAAGCATACCCTCTGATGTCACTCCTTTTTTACAAAAAACTTTTTTTTCTGGGACCAGTTCATGCTTTTACGAAAGCCTGGGAGATACAATGCTACAGTTCTGTGTTTTTGCAGTTGCAATTCTGCTTTTTGGTTTGCTGTTAGTCTAATCTGTTGCTCTGCGTTGTTAAAAATATGCTTGGTAGTTCAATAATAAAGAACTTTTCTGAGATTATCGAGTTTCAGTATTTGCTGAGTGTTTTAAAGTTAAAGTCAGATTACTTTTCATGCAGTGATTCAGCCAAGTGGATCTCTTCTTAAAACGAGGAAATGTGACTGTATAGTTCTGTTCTGTTTTGGATGTATGTGCATTTACTTCCTATGAATTATTAAGCATTGGCCTGTGTTTTGTTGTCTCATTAAAGATCGCATTATTCTTTATCACTGATGTAGAATGGTTAGGCATTTGTGTTAAATGAGATTAAAATTTTGTAATTCATAATCCTTTCTGTAATTGCAGAAAAAAAGTTGAGTTTCTTAAAGCCTTCATCAAATGGTGAGTCAGCAATCTCCTGACCTGACCAGGTTTGTGCTTTGTATTACAAAAAATGTTATTTTGTGCGCTATTATATTTAGAAACGGTAACACATCCATTTCCCCAGTAGTCTGATGTCTTTCAATTCATACAAAAAAAGTAATCTTACATATGCCTCTATAAATACAACTTTCGTAGTTTAGTATAGTTTAATTCACAGTGATGATGCTGAAATGTCAGCGATCAACCATATCCCTGAACTGGCAGTTGTTTAATCCTTTTTTATTATCCATATTTTTTTCCATTCTGCTCTAGTTTTTTAGCGCACGGTTTTCATAGAGTGCGCTTGAGAAAATCCAGCCAATTACAGGGATATTAAACAAACCACACTGCTCCTGCCCCAGGTCCATCTGGTGTTGCATTAAATATTAAAGTTTTAATTTGATTTAATATAAAATGATAAACAGTTGAATTAGAACCAGATGTTCAAAAAAACCTGACCCGAAGGATTGCCTGTCCACCATTAACAATTTAGGCTGGCTTTGTAATTTGTTTATTTATATTTCTTTCCCTTAAGTCCCAGCATAGATCAGTCCTGTATTAGTCATTTCACCTTTTCTTTGCTTTTTCCACTCATTCCAATGAAGCAGATGGAAGCTGATGTTAAACACCACATGTTCGGAGACATACCAGCCCTTGTCTTTCAAATTGCCTGTATCAAGAGCGCAGAGGGGATTTGTCATTCTAGTGTACCGAGAGGAGGACATTAAGGGAACTGTAAATAAGATGTGACCTTATTCTGGCAATTTTTAACACTTTTCAAGGGACTTTCTATAGTCCAGACAGTCCACCAACCATGATTCAGTAGTTGGAAACTTGATAAAGCCATCAACTTTGTGTAGCACAGCAGATATTGTTTTCTCTGATTCAGATTTTGATCTGCAGTCTTTTTTAAAGAGGTAGCAGTAAATACTATTTAAAAAAAACTAAAACATTCCATAAACATGAAAGCTTCAGACATAGGAAGCTAAACAGAAGACCCTTTCTGTGCTGTAAAAATCAATGACTCAAAAACACCTTCACAGAAGGCGGCAGGATTTTAGTCTCATTGACCTGGTTGAACGTTCATACAACCAACCAAATTATGAGGTTGGTTGACTAGCTAGCTTGACTAATTCTTTAAGCTTTACATTCTTTTCCTGAATTCCCAAAGCTTGCTTTATAAATGCTGGTAGTAACTGTTTTTAGAGGTTGGCTGATATGTGGTTGTATTTTACTGTTGAAGATATTCCATTGATCTCTCCCCCAGGGAAAAACAGTGTTGTTTTCTTTTAAACCAATTGTTTTTTCTCCTAAAATCTCTAATCTTAAGATTAGAAAGCTTCTTAGCCTTCAGTACTTCATGAGACGTTGGAGGACTGTAAATGACTGAAGAAATTAGGTGTTCTGGTCAAGTCATTCGTAAAGCACCTCATTTCATAAAGGCCTTTCAAAATATTAAGAATGAGAAATAATCTAATATAGTTCAGCCTTTTGCTTGCAAACAAATCAAAAATCTCTTCCATTGTCTGTCTATCTGAGAATGTGTGTGTGTGTATATACTGTATATTGCATAAGGAGGAGAAGAGAGAGGTAGAGCAAGACCTTGTGTGTGGTCAGAATTAAAGACTTAATAATAATCAGGCGCTAGACTGGGTGGTGTAAGAAGGCCGCTTGTGGCTGGTTTGAATTATTGACAGAAATCTGGCAGAGTGCAACACTCAACTTTCCAAAAAATCTCTGGGCTGGAATTCGATCCACTAATTTACATTCATACTGAGAATAGGCTTTGTCCGGATCCAATTCTCCCTTTTTCCAAGATATCCCCCGGGAGGGATTAATTAAAGAATAGATGCTTATGTGAAATATTTGGTTCAGGACGGGTTGTGATACTGAACTGACTTTGGGTGTGTTTGCAGTCTTTCTGATGTTTCAGTGGAATGGTTTGTTTAAAAGAGTCGTGCCTTTTGGTTAGCTACGAGGCTGGCTTTGTGAAAGGATATGAAACTTGTTCATGATCGATTCTGTATTGTAAGCATATACACAAGCTCTTGAGAGTTTTGCAGCGTACGTTTAGTTCAAAGAAGAGCACTTATACAAACTGCACATTTGTGGGCTAAGGCAGTCGTATTGTTTTTTCCTTTGAAAAACAATTTCCAATAAAGAAAAAGAATAAAAAATTAATGTTCCTTTTCCGTTCATGTGACAAAAATGAATAATGGGACATTGGTAAAGTGGCAATTCATGTTTACATTCAAAAATGTCAAATGGTTTTTATCAATTACTTGCTGTTAAGCTGTTATGTATCTGTCGAAACAACAGAACAAATTTGACCAGTGCATGTCCAGGGAAAGAGCAATCAACATGAAGGCCTGGTTGTAGCCCAAAACAAGAAGACAGTTAAACAAAAATACCAAAAATACTGTTCATAGACTAGCTCAGTCTTTTCATTGATCACCAGCAAGAGTGCTAAACGTCAGTGAAAGTACAGAAAGTATTAGTTTATATTAATAAATCAGTAAAATATTGTGTATCATCTAACAGTTGTAAAAATGAGAAATCTACAACCTCACACTTCTGATGGTGTGAGGAGACTTGACTGTTCCTGCCATGGAGCCTCTAAAAGGAGCTTTTCTCGTGGTGCGTTGTCAGCAAATTAAAGCTAACACAGCCGTCAGATGTCACCACTACTAAGTGCTTCATATGTGCCCTGTTTGTGCCTACTGGGTTACTTGAAAGGAGCCCCCCTCCTCCCTAATTCCCTTCTCCTGCCGCATCCCTACTGGAGGAGACAAGCCAATTGATCTCCTGTCTGGTCTGTGTTAGCATCTAGCCCCCCTTGCTCGCCACCATCAAAGCCCAGCAGCCTCCACTGCCTTAACACACAGTGAGACCTGCCAAACGTCAACAGTGACATTGTGGGTAAGAGGGAGAAATCCGCAACATCCGCTCTGTTAGAGACAGGGAGAGCAAGCGAGAGAGAAAAGGCTGCACATCTGAGCGGATGATATTCTATCCCAGCTCTGATAGGTATTAGCAGGAGGCCAAGGGGACTGCTTTTTTCTCTTCTTCTTCTTTGCTTCCCTTTCTCTTTTTTTTTCCTGAAGAGAAGCTTTGATGAATTTTAGCAGGATGTCAGGACATTCTGAAAACCAAAATCCGCTCAGTTTCAACACCTTTTCATATGCCCTTCCTACTGTGTATTTGTCTAAGTGTCTCAGAGCTAGAGAGTTGGAGATCTTTTTCAGTGAAAGGGTAGGCCTGGCTATAGCTGCCCACGCATTGGTTTCCAGAACTGGGCTCAACAGGCTCTCTCAAGCCCCTAGTGCCCTGGACTCTACAGCATAGGAGAATATTTTTCTTATTTTTCTCATTTTCACCCAGACATATTTTTATAGGAAATACTGATGCTTTTTTAATGTTGCAGTGCATTAATCATTTACATATCTCTTTCTGTACTTATTCCATATCGTATTTTTAAATAATCTGAAATAAGTAGGCATAAAGGAATGCATTCCTTATGGTATTCTTGTGTTTCTATAAAATGTACATTGATTTGTACGGTCTTTAAGAATTTAGCAGACTCTGTGACTGGAATTAATAAGCATTAACAGTAGAAGCAGATTGTTCACCTTTGGCCTTTATTTCAGACTTAACTCCTCAATCACACATCACAAACAATGATGAACAGGCCTTTTTCAAATACATGAAAAACACTTGAATTATTACAATTTAAATTTTGGATCATGGAGATGTTTTACATTTTTACATTTAGCTTAAGAAGTATTTTTGAGTATAAGGTTTTTTTTTCATTTAATTAAATAAGAATTGCAGCACAAAATGAAAAAGTTAAACTTGCAACAAAATGTGTGAATATAATGTAGACATCTCAACTATCTTGCTAATGTGGTAAAAATGATTTTTTCCAATAACTTTAAACATATGAGCTGTTCCAAAAAAGCTGCATAATCTGTTCTAATAAACACTGTTTTTCCAGTTATCAAATAAGATTTTTTTTTTTAAACATGGATTTTGCAAAAAAAAAGAGTTAAACAAGGAACCTGGAATAATGACATCTTCTCACATTTGGAGAAAGAAAGAAAAAGTACTGTATTTGTACTGCACCCTTTATCAGGCTGTCCTGTCCTTTCCTGTAGCTTCCCATGCATCCAGTGTGTCTTACACCTTGTAGGAGTGAGAACTGTGATACAGAGCTGGAATACAGCTAGGTGGTACAGTAGGTGTATGCTTTGCATGTATGAGGTCCCATTTTGAATTCCATGTCATCTGCTCATTTGTAACCATTCTGATGTTCTTATCAATACCCTGCCTTCTTTCAAGAAATGGCTGGAGGAGTTCCTTGAATCGGTTAACCACTCACTACCACTAAGCAAGATGGGTCAAATGGTTTGTATAATCTTCTTACATGTACTTAGAACTGAAGTAAAAAAATCTATGCCGTAACTTTTGATGATAAACATGAATTTTCCAAAATTTGTCAAAACATAATCCTTTTATACCCTCTTTGTATACATAACAAATGATAAAAATACAGTACATCATTACCCTTTTGAGGTAAAACAAATGTATGTTTTTTTTCCGAGCATCATTGAATTATGTTATGAGAAATAAATACAATTCAGATTTTGGGTTCGGCTTTGAGGCATTAAGTACTGTAAATGAAGGGCTGGTTTCATCAAGATGAATGCCAAAAACAATATCATCTCCAATGTCAGCTGCTTCCAGATGTGTGGAACATTACTGTTTAATTACAAAATGGCTCCTGAAGAGCAAAAATGCCATGGCTAATGAAAAGTCATTCTTGTCAGTTACCCATGCTTTGTCCACAAATTGCAACTGGCAAATTATTAAAGGAAATCACCACAGTTAGATTGCCTGTGAGAGCAGATGCAGGATAAAATCTTAATGAAGTTTATTCTTTTATTAAACCTGTAGATGTCATCGGAAAATTCTGGAACGATGAAGGGCATAGTCAGGGTTGCCAGGACTGTTGACAGTTGGTGCTTGTGCTCAGGATGCTAATGAAGTTTGAAAATGGTATCCATATGGGTTCCTTAGATATAGATGGCTTATGGTTGAAAGTATGATACTGTATATGGGATACAGAACTAAGCCAGTGGCTATGTTGTAAAAATTGCAGTAAGGAGGTCAGTTATAGATAGGTCTTTTGACAATGATGTCATAAACCACAGTTTTCTGATAGGCTCCATGTGTCTGTCTTTAGAAAAAAAAGCTTTTTATACTCATCTAAGTCACTTTAGAATAGGAGACTACACTTAAAAATACAACTATTTTGTGCACCCAGATAGCACTTGTGGAAAGTTGATTATTAAGAAATCTTTTTAAAACAAACCATGACTTTAAACACTTGCTTTTACTTGTCGGTCAACCCCCCTGTTTTAGATAGGAAAAGGCGCTATTCGGTTGGGTTGTGGTGACTACTAGTAATGTGCGTGTCTGCTTAGTTTTTTACTTTTTACCCGCCCGTGAATGTGGGAAATGAACCCACACCCGCCAGACCTGATCTGAAATCTTTTATTTTTTTAACCCGAGCTCACCCGACCCGCGGGTCAACCCTCACCCACCCACCCCCGGTTGTGAGTCACCCCACACATCACTAGTAACTACGCTTGGAGTGCAATGCTGCTGTAGAAATGGGGCCGTTTGTTTGCAGTGTTAAGGCCTTTTAACTCACCTGGCTGTAATGGAGAACAGTAATTCTGATCCCAGAGATGACTGAGCCATTCCGGTCTTCCTGCTAAACCTCAGGAACAACTCCCCGGCTCATCCTTCCGGCCTGTCATCGTCTCAGCTTATCTTTTCCTCACGGCCGTGTCATCCTGCCAATTTGACCTGGGCAAGAGTGGGGTACCCAGATCTGTTACCCTTGAATATCCTGTGCTTCATTTGAAGAGTATTTCAGGATTCTGTTTGTCAGACCCAGAAAAAATGCCATTCAAACTTTATATGGAACAAATAAATCCCATTGCAAAAAGAAATTGGCAGTGTCACTTTTCTGATGAATTTCCTTCACTATTTAAGACCAGTGGGCCTGTTTTTAAGACTTTTTTGACTGAAAGAGTAAATTGTACTGCTACATTTTGTGTTTATTGTCTCATTACTGGAACTTTAACTGTCACAATGGATCCTGTCTTTAGCATGGCTGGGCTCAATAAACCATAAACAATAAACCGTAAAGAATTGGAAGTGATAGAGGAACAATTAGGGTGTGTAGCTTAGAAAATTTTAAAACAAAGATGGAAAAAATCAGCCAGTCAGGAATAATTGAAAAGCAGGGCATGGAAATTGCTTCAGCATCAAACGAGAGTTTTGTTTATAGAATCCACACCATTTCCCATATTCATTTTACAAAGAACGGTGAAAGTTTATGGTTCATTCCTCATGGAGCTTTAGTGCTCCTGTCCTGATAATGCATTAACAGAAACAATATAGCGCTTATCCCCTAATGAGCCACCTCTTAAGGAGCTGTCAGTCAAATGTGTGCAACGTTGGCATGGTTTAATCTTATAATTACTGAGGCCCACAAGCAAAATTGTTAATTACTGTTTGTAGGAATTAAAGTAGCATATCTCGAAAAGGAGTTTGAAGACAGATATTTTTCACATGATCTATCATTATTTTTAGAACATCAGGAACAAAGTATTTCTCAAGAGGACTACTTTTTAACTGTGTAGTTACTACCATGTGTTTCAGTATCGTAACATTTATCGAACAGCACTAGAATGTGAGTTCATGAAGCAAACAATATGTTCATTCCCAGTATGCCACCAGTGCTGCCACTTGTTTAGTTTAATGTGTGATTTAATGACATATGTCATCAATTGGGTTGATCAATAGAGGATGATTTGTGAAAGTCCCAGGCAAGGGCCTGTTCACTTGTATCAAAGCACGGGATGCCATGTATTATTTCAGATCAATGGGGCTCATGTCTGGTGAGCCCTATCATAATTTCGTCACATCAGGATCAGCCTAAATCATCAAATGAGGCAGTACCTGATCCTTGTAGTGTAGTGAAATGTAGTGAAGTTGCCATCAATCACTACAAATGGAGATCTGTAACAGCAAAACAAACCTGCCCAGACCATCACACTGGGACATCCTTGTTGATTGGTCTATTGTATGCAGTAGTTAGTTTATCATTCGGAGCATCTACACCACACTCACCGATGTGTTTGAAATCTTGATGTTGCTAAATGTTGCGAAATGTTGCTAAACAGGGAACAGGCTTTAATGCTGAGATATCTTCGTTCAACCCCCAACATACAGTACTGATAGCAAGAATCAGAGTGAAATTCATCATGTTTAGGTGCCTCATCACCTGTATCCAGTCAATATACTAATGAAGGGATTTAGTTCAGATGCAACAAAGTCATTTGAGTCTTATTATGATCTGCCATGAATTAGTAAATCAAAATGACTACAAAAGCATTTAATCAGCATTCAGAATTATTAGACTTTATTTTCTTGGTAGACAATATACAGTACATGCACTATTACACTTAATAATATCCTAACGCTCCTTCTTTCTAAAATGGTGGTCCATTACTTATACATAGCTTAAAAAAGGTGTAGCTAACTCAAAATGGAAACTGATGTTTTAAAAACTAGGGTTAAGAGACATTTAACCTCCCTACAATCTGTCAGTTTCCAAGAGAATATATAGTGCTCATGGGGATATGACATCAATATCTGAAACGTAATAATTATATATCCAACAGGCAAGTAGCAAGAAGAACAGGGTTAAAAATCACCATTCCCTTTCCAGTTTCACAGCAGAAGTTTCAGAAATACAGAGTGCAGTGCAAGGTATCTGAATAGAAGGCTATAAATTGCAACATTGTAGTTGTTGAAGTGCATGGGTTCAAGGCCAGCTGATTGTATTGTCTTAAATATGTATTTGTGTCTCTGAGCTAGTTTCATGAAAGACAGAAAATACACAGAACTGACCCAAATAAATATAATCCTCAAACTATCTGGAGAAAAATAAGACTAAAAAAACATTACCACAGCGGACGTTGTAGTATTAAATTGTCATAGCATAAACATTGACAAGTATTGTTTTAATAAAGGATGTACTGTACTGTAGCTATATCTTGGGAGCATTTCAATTTCAAGGAAAGTATGTCTATCAAGAAGAATGACTGCAGAAGCATGGTAGCTAATTTTCTCTGGCTTTCTCAGATCTTGCTGCTTTAATTGTTTTCTTTTTACAGAATCTGATATTTATCAGCCATGTATGTTGCGGCATTGTATACCTTTTTGATCACTCGAAATATCTGCATTTTGGCTAGTTTTCCAAACCTAACCTGGTTTAGATTGTAGTGATGTTTCTTTATGGACTGGTCTGACTATGTGGTAAAAATATTTTTTTTCATAGTTTAAAAAATTCCTGTAGTCTTCATATGATCTCCAAAAGCTGCCTTTGCCACATTGTACAGACATTAAAAATGCATCTATTTGAGGAACTCTCTATTAGACTGGCCTGAATTTTGGAATCATTTTTATCAAGTTGAAGTACAGTATATACAGGCACAGTGCTAGCACAGATTCTGCTGCAGATTGTTGCATGAGAAGTACAGTAGTTCTACGATTTCTAAGCATTTCAGTGTGTTAGGCTTCTATGGTTAATTAAACTACAGAACCTATTGCTAGAATTTTGTATTGAGGTGAATTCATGCGGTAAATGTACAGTATACAGATACTATACCATCCTTTAGCCTTCTGTCTTCTGATCTATGAAGCTAGTGGGGCTTGGACCTAGTCAGCACTTGAGGAATGAGCAACCTCTGGTTGTTGCTGTTAGTGGACCCATTGGTAACACTCTTCCTTCTGGACTTTTAAACCATTGTTCCAGTACAGCAAAAGGGGATGCACACACACTGTCTTTCAGATTAGACAGATTAGTAACGGCAGTCTTCATAAGGTGGGTGTTAACAATGTTATCTTGGCTAAATTCTGCTTTGGATTTGTTCAATCCAACTTACTTAAAGGTCCTCCTTAATTGAAATGGTGAAGTGATTTGTGATGTCTCTACCTGCTGTGTAGTGGAGCTGCCTGTATTTTACCCAGGAGAGTTCTACACTTCAATGGTTCATGAAGTGAATCACCTCTTATACAGTATGTGAAGGACTATGGAATCCTCTGGGACAAGAACTCTATGTAATAAAAATTATTGTTATACTGTCCTGTGTATGATTTATTTATCTGAATGTCTCATCATCGTGTTCCAGGTGGAGAGGCATTTGGCAATGGGGCAAGGAAGTGGCTAATCTAATACTAATTGTTTTTTGTACTTTGTTTCTCGATTTGTTTTGTTTTTTATTTCAGGTTCACGGTAGGTTAGTGCTGAGATTGAGAGAGTCCTTAGAGCATCTGGGTGGGTCCCTCACATGCTTTTTTTTTCTTCCTTTCTTTAGTGCAATCAACAAGTTTCCACGTGTGCTCTTACAGCAGAAGCTTTTAACAACAATTAAGATTTATTAGTTGTTTATTACAGGGTGTAAGAGGAACACCACTTTTCTCACGCTCCTTAAAGCGATTCAGGTGTCCCTGAAACTAAAATTACACACTGTTATTAAAGTAAACCCAAGCCTCAATTATTAGGAGGGGGTGCAGTGTGGTTTTGTGATACTATTTGAATACACTGTATGCTAGCACATAAAAATTAAGACACTCCTTTTTTAGTAACAGACCGCACTTTGCACCAAACACAGCTATCCCAAATTCCCAAACTATTAGACTGTAGTGTAAAGCCATATCATAATAGCTTTGACAGTGCTGAATCTGAATGTCTTACTGGTTTTATAATACCTTCACAAGTACAGTCAAGAGGAATGTGCTGTAAAAATGTTTTTTAAAGGCTTGAAGTTGTTTTGCTTTAAGAAAGACAAACCCAAGAAAAGAAAGTGGGCATGTTTTTTGAGTAAATCTGATTAGGATTCTTGCTTCAATCCAGTAAAATGGAAGCGAGCATAGCCTTAGCTCAGAACTGTAATCTGATTTGCAGGGTGGAATGGGTTGTCTCACATGACCAGTTTAGAGGAGGACTGGCGCAAGGTTGTGCCAGCGTCCCCGAGGGTGTTAGTGGGCCTTAGGAGGGGGGTTGTGTGAAAGGGACGAATCTTTTGGGGGAGCTGTGCCTGTGTGGGTGGGGGTAAGGCATTCTGGGATACGAGATAAAAAAATTGTCTGAAATAGTGTGTTTCTGGACTAGAAGACTTTAGTTTTTTCTTTACTGCTAAGTCTTTTATCAGACTGTCCTTTTAACATGGAAATATATCCATTGCAATACATCATATTGTTTTCCCATTCAACCTTTTCTTAGTTAACACTTTGAAACAGCACCCTAACAGTCTGAGCATCCTTCATGATATTACTGCAAATAGTAAATAATCAAATTTTTATTGAATAAATACCATAGAAAAAATCATATCCTGTTCTCAGTTGTTGCCTCTGATATTGTCTGATTCAGTATAGTTCTGAAATACACTCAATGCAAACTGTTTGCATTGTGAATACCAACTGTATGTTAGTCTTGGTAGCAAAAGGGGTAACAGCCATTCACAGTGCCACGTTTCCTTAGCTGCAACTCCAGAATTGTGGGGATATTGAGAGCGAAACTCAGTTTAACTACAATTGTGCTGTTGGCGAGAAGCAATTCTGTCATAAAATATAGCAAAATCTAATAAACGTCCCCTTTTCTTGAAAATTATTTAATATTTTCTTCCGGATCTTTTTTGAGAATATTGTCCCTAGAAAGTTCTGTATTTCATCACTGTTTTTATTGTTGATTTGCTTACTTGTTCTGTATGTTTGAACAGGTTGAATTTTTTTTTGGAGGGGAGGGGTTAAGATTTATTTTTCTTATTGTCATCGGCACTGAGCCACCATCTAATTTGCATTTCAAAATACCAGGCATAGCCATCCTTAATAATTATTTCTGTGTTGTGCAAGGATTGTTTGTTTTGTTCAGTTGAGCTTTACATCTGCTTTTCCATATGGGTGGATTAGCTGTTTTAAACATTCTGGAGAGTAGGATCTTGTGGGACTATTTAATGCTAGAGCACATACAGAATGTGAGAGTGAGAGGGAGGGAAAGAGAGGGACAGACAGGGGAGGTGGATAGATAGGGGTTTGCTCAATAGAGCTACAGTACTTTCTGGCTACTTTCTGTGCTCTTGGTAAGTTAGGAGCTTCTTCAAAGGTCTGAGGCTGCTTCTGTTGTTTTCAGCTCCCAGGGGCTTCAGGCTGGTATAAAAGAGAGAGGAAAGTCAGGGAGTCCTTGTGAAGGCTAACTGAGAAAACACAGCAGATGTGGCGAGAAAAGTTCTAATCCCAGCTTCTGCTGTCAGCGGGAGGTTTTTCATAAGAAAATATCTGCTTCCCGTTGTCCTGACGGTGGAAGTCAGTTATTGCAGAGAGCTGGGGGATCCGATCATGATCTCAGATGCTAATCAAAGCCGGCCTGGGATTATTTTTTTTGTATTTTAATTCCAGTTTTTCATTAGGGTAGACACAGCTAGAGATGTCATCTCCAGTCAATGTTGTACTGTATCATGCCGTTAATTCTTAATCTTGCTTTTAATTTCTGATCTGGAACCATTGTGGTCCAAGTCAATATTAATAGTGTTTGGTTGCAGGTGCAGATGCAAGCTGTGGCATGAATGCCACAACAGTAGTAGTTATTTCTAGCATGCTATGACAGATGAAATGCATTTGAGGCTGAATCTGGGCTGTCTGCTTTGGTACCTGAGAAAGAATAGAATTAAGAGTTTTTGTAAAAGAACAAAAAAAGACTCTTATATTAAATACATTTATTAAAGGACGTTAGCGAATTTCCATTGGTCATGTTGCTTGGCAGATATTGTCAAGTGATGTGCACAAAAAGACTTTTCATACAAAGACAAAACAAAAAACTGCAAAACACTGGTGATAAAAAACACACCATTTTACAACTGACTTTTCTTATTCTTTAAGTGCAGATGTATTTAGCTTGAGAGAAACATTTAGTGTACTTTCCAGAGTTATTGTGCGATTCAACATTGTCTTTAGAATACTTTCAGAACATCTGTTATCTATTTTCCAGGTCCAGAGAACCTAAAAGCACTTCTCTTAACTCCTCCAAAACCTCCAAAAATATTTTTCCCTGTATTTTTCCTTTTTCTTAACATTCCAAATTCCTGTGCTGAATAACTTTGTTCAAGGTTCTTAAGTTGAAGGGTTTTGTCACTTGGAAACAGTGCATTAGTTGCCTGGGTGACCAGCCAGTCACCAGGACACTCAAGAGCAGTAAACGATACCTCTGCTCAGGATCAATCCATGTAGTTTTCTGAATAGGTGTTTGTTATGTTACATTATACTCAGATTGTGGCATTACTCAAGACATTTTACCTGTTTTCCCATGAGAAATTGAGTTTACATGTCATCCTAGCAGAATTCCTTTTATGAGCCTTGACTGTACAACAATGGCTCCACAACAATCTGTACAACAACAGAAAATTAGGACCTCTGACCTCACGCTCCATAGTGAGCAATTCAGCATTTGTTTTTACCATTTGAAACAGTGATCAATTCTAATTTGGGCCATTGCAGATGAACAGTAACCATGCATTACATATGGTACATTAAACAAAATTGTCTTTGTGTCTCCTCAAACAGAGAAAAACACAATTAAAAAGTCAGGAATTTCTCCAGGTTTCATTGAGTCATGCAGTTGTGAGACCATACTTAGTTTGCTAGCAATTTTGCAATTGAAGGGAATGCCAGAGTTAAAACAAGGACATTCGATGCCTTAATAATATTTATCCCAGTTATAAATGTCAGTGTGATCAATTTCTCAAAAGATGTTGGCAAACTAATAAACCTGACCACTCCTTGCCTTTTTCTCTTCATCTGTGGTTTACCTAGCTTGCATAAGAAGGAATTCTTCATTTTTAAGCAATGGCATATTTAATGCAAAACAAATAACAGTTTAATCAGAATCAATTTGGAATGCATACTGTATATCATTTTTTGCTGAATGGAGCCTCTAAGATTTCTGCACAGACCCCTTGGATACGTTTGGATTTTGTTTGCCTTATTTAATTGTTTTTTATTAATGAACTTCAGGCCAGAGTAACACTGATGCAAATTTTCTTGTTTTCTGTTTTAGTGGTATCCTATGCCGAATACAGAATTGGAGTTATAGTGGCCTGAACGACTGTAGGAGGTAAGAGTTTGGAAGCTCACCTTTGCTACTTCTCACTTGTCTCACAGTGCAACAAGTCATAATAGTTAATAAATGCAAAATTTCACTGGTGTGTAGTTAGGTAGATCCAAGATAATTTCCAAATCCCTAGCAAATGGTGTTTTATCTTTTTTACAGTCTTGAAATGTTGTATTGGTTTTAACATTTTTTTACTGTAAACCCAGCCATTCTCTTACAATCATGTAAAGACTGGGATCTTTACATCCAGAGAGTTAGATATGCAGGCATGCTCCTGCAACAAGCCCACCACAAAACCATTTGTCAAGTGATATTCTGCAAAGCTCCACAGCACCTAATAGTGGAGCACCAACTGTAGGACTGATGTTGAGACTGAATTGACCCATATCATGACTGAAGTATAATTATAATACTATATGGTATCAATCGATATAATTGCTGAAATATACTGTAATTACAAAAGATGTGCCCAATATCACTGCATAAATAACTACAAGGCAGTGAATTATAGTATAGTGTATATGGCACCACTGTCACTACAGAATTAAAACACTCAACAGACGCATAACATTACTAAATTACAAGTTCAATGCTGTGTAGTGTATCACAATCAAGAATTGGAATTGCAGGTGGAAATGAAACTGATCAGTTATATCCATCTGCTCAGTGATGGAGATGTTTTCAAAACCTACTAGGCTACTGTCATTATTTAGTACAAAGTCTTTATAACTTCTTATTTGTTTCTGTAATAAAAAAACTATTTGCAAGCACTATTTGAAAGCCAATCGTACTGCTGAATTACATATACATGTAATGTTTAGGAAACTGTCATAACCAAGCTAAAAATTCAGTATACCAATACAGCTGCTGAAATGGAATCGCAATGGGTTTTATCAACAATGTGGTGTTTCAGTTATTTAACATTACTGAATTATTACTAAATTACTGTTTTTGAACAGTTATCCCAAGATACCTGGATACAAAGAGATAACATACAGTACCAAAAAACCAAAAAATGTCTTTGAGTCAAAGGTTGATTTACAATAATTTAACTGCTTGTGGTCTCTTGATCTAACCGACTTTAAAAAGAGTATCATAATTTTTTACCCGAATCAAGCCTAAGAATTGAATTGTTGTTGCTGCTTTTGTTTTTTATTTAGGATTGTTAGTCTTTTAAAATGTTTTATTCACAAAACATATTTATTTTAGGATTGCTGGGTCTCAGATTATCTTGTTGTTTTAAAGTCTTCTTGGCAGACGAGCTTAAATCCAGTACTTCTCTTACTCTCAGCTTTGAGTATATTTAGGAAACTAACTTCATTTCCCAGTAAGTGTGTTTCTAGGATATTTGCCAATCAATAATGTCTACGCAATTTGGAAAAAAAATGTCTTCTTTGTTTTCCCTCTCCTTGTCAAGGGTTTGCCTTATCAGTCAAGGGTTTGGCTTCAGCATTTCAGCATGGGAAGATAAATCCAACAGGGATTTTCTCAGAAGTATTTCCAGGAATGACAATATGGTTACCTGGTCTTTATTGAAGATAAGTCAGTGCTGCTGCACAGAAGGTGATTCATTTTCTCATCAACAGAGGTGTGGTCCATTGCCTTTAAGAATACTAAATATTATCATCAAAGTGTGAATTTTTTTCCTTAATATGATATGTGGATGGTTAGTACGAGGCTAACTGTGCAGACTTGAAAAAGAAGCTTAGAATGCCCTGGATCCCATTAAAGTCTGTGTAAATTTCAGATCTACAATATAAGCCAATCTGCTATCCATGTGTGATCTTACATTGCTGGTTATCATTGAAGCAAATCTCTTCAGAAAGCAGGTTTTAATTTAATGAAACTGTAATAAATCCCTCTCCTTTGTTTTGACATGTTCAATTCTTCCATGATTCATTGCTGCTGTAAGTGCAGTTTCTCCCTGTCTCACCTGAAATGCAGTCTTCCGAATAGTTCATTTTGGTCAGAGGACACATAATGCAATTCAGGACTGTTGCCCTGTATTGTTATGCCCTTGATTTGAGTTTTTCTTCGTCTCAGGACTTCAGTATATTTTCATACACCTTTCTAAACAGGGCTAGTGTTTTAGACTTTGAAGAAAATGAAGGAAATGATTCAGATGCACAGAGCACAAGTCCACTTGTCCACAAGAAGCTGGCACAAAATTATTTTGTTTTATTGGATTAGCTGGAAGACACAATAGAAGACATTGTTCAAGTTAGTCCTCATGACAGAAACGATAACGTAAGAGTAGGTTGATCTTTCCAAAATGAAGTGAGAGGTGAGGGCTGGGGATGCAAACTCTCATTGACCCCTTCAACCTGCATGGGGCAAGTTGTAATCATAGACCCCTTCCCCTTCTCTATGTCTGATCAGAGTCTAATGTCTACAAAAGGATCAGGGAACATGGGGTGTATGTGCTGGGGAGCACACAACTGAGACCTGCGTACTATACGGGAGAGAGATAGATTAGGCGATAACCCGGCAAAGTCAGCCTGTCTGACAGGTTGGGGCCTGATGCAGGGCGATACTGAGATATGGGCACCAGCCCAACTATTAGGTACAGTACAAATAGGCAAAGACACAGGGAATGTGATACCTTGCAGGTTCCAGAAGCTTTAACAAAAAATAAAGAAGAAAAAAAAAACATGGCAAAAAGTGCTGACAGATCCCCTGACATGTCTTTCCTCCCCTGAGGCTGTATTAATCCCATCTTTCAGCTTCTCTTTGCCAGGAGCTAGGCAGTGACAAACCTAGTGCCATGGCGACAGGTAAAATAGAACAGAGATATGATGTAATGCAATTAGCACAGATAGATGTACTGAGATTTTTTTTCAGTGCTGAATTTACATTAGCCACTTACTACATGTTTAGTTTTTTCTTGGTTACTGTGATCCCGGCATTAGACTGAGCAGAGAAGCAGAGAAGTTCTTTAGTATTAACAATATATTAATAGAAGCAATGATTTCAAGCAGAATTGCTTTTTAGTGGTTGTTTTTGTAATCTTGCATTTGTCAATCTATAAAATAGCACTATCCTTCAGTGAAAATTGGAATGCCAAGCTCAAATATTTCTGTAAAAATTCTAAATAAAGCAATTATAAAGCCATTATTGGAAAGATGTGAAAAGAATTATGTACCATGCAGTGTATGAATGTGCATCTTTCTTTGCCTTTAAGAGAATTAATTTACAAATAAAAAATATAAACCAGAAAAAAAGATTTTTTTTCAGATCTTTCCAGAATTATTTGCTTGTAAAAAAATTCCTTCCTCTGCAACAGTGTGTATCTACACATATACAGTAAATGATAAAGTCTTTGTTCAAGGTACACAAAGGAATTATTTGCTTAAATCATTTGTTTACCTACGTTACTCCTGTTTGGTGTAATGTCAATAAACCACTACATTTGATGTCAGCATTTCTATGGAACAACGACAGATGGCAAGCAAGTTTATATTATTTTGCCACCTTTGAAATTTGTCTTACCAATATTTTTCCTACCGTCTTGGTACTCATCTTTACAAGTGTGTCATGCAAGTTTTTTTTAATCCAGTTTTAGGCTCAGACGTTCGCTTTGGATTGAGTTTTGCAGGAATGGGAAAAGGAATTTACATCAACACTAGTGTTTGCTATTGCTTTTGAAGAGATGAGAGGTTGCATGGTTGATGGATATGCCTTGGCACTGTACCATGACTTTCAGAGCAGAGGAAAGACATTACATTTGGGCTCTGTCAGAACTCGCCTTCAGGCCGCAACTTGCTTTCAGACTGTAGGCTGCACAAGGAGGGAAGAGAAGTACACAGTTAACCCCTGTCTGTTTGGGGAAAAAACTTTCAAAAATGGAACAAAGAATCAGTAGATTTACCATTTTCACTGCACCTTCAATAACCTACTGTAGGTACAGTGGGAGAAAGTAAAAAAAAAACAGAATCCTGGCTTTCTAGATGAACGTTTGAAGGTTTTAGAAGCTACATCTTGCAAGGAGACGCTGGAGAGATTTGAGATGAGAGGGGGTGGAGATAACTTGTTCCCAAGATTTGAGCACTTTATTTATTTTGCGTATCTCAGAGGGTGTATGTTTTATATCCTTGGTAAAACTTGGCAAGATTTTAACACCTTATTTGGTAACTTTTAGACAGACATCGTGTTTGCTGTTGTGGCCTAACTGAGACTGAGATGTTGTGTTTAGCTGATGGATACCCCAAATGTGGTGTATTGCAATTGAAAATTCAGTACTTAAGGTTCCAGGGTGCCTTTTAAAAACCTTTTCAGCCTTTGATGAAAAATGTTATGTCACACAACATTGATGAGCATTCGTTCAGATATAATTTCATTGCCACTTAAACCTGGTTGACTCATGTCCTCCAAAATGATTTGTGTTGTACCTCTTCTGTTTTCACTTGATTAGTTTTGATAAAGATATTTCACCACACCACACAATAGGTTCAGTTTGTTAGCAAAGAATGGACAATACTACTGTATCAACCTGCACTGGAACACCAACTTGCCTGTGGAGTTGGTAAACTGGCAATGGCAATAAGAACTGAAACACTTATTGGACTGCTGTGTTTAATTGTTATGATTTAGATTTTTCCCTTATTACAAATAAATCAAGAAATGCAATAGTAATTTACAGTGGAGCAAGAATAAGTATCTCTAAAACAAATGTAGACAAGAAGGGTTATGTGAATTTAATTATCAGTACTGGGCTGTAGTGAATGACTATGGGAATTTTAAATATATTTTTTATCTTAAAAATGTCTCATTAATCATTCTTTTAAACTGGCAGTAATGTGCATGGCTTTCATTACATTTCACATTCCCATGGAGTGTATAGGTGTCTGCTGTGCTATGATTAATTGTGGGAAAGGTGACTTTACCTGGATCTTAGCACAAATTAATGAATTCCTGAACAATTACAAAGGATACCACCACAGTGACTTCTCACCTACATTATATATCTGAAAGACCTGCAGGTGCCCAGTGGAAAACAATACTGAAATGAAACATCTTCCAGAATCTCTTTGAAAATGTAGCATCACTTTTTCCCATCTTCTCAAGATTAGATTGTTTTCAGATAAGATGGTGACTCGTCCACTGAGCATTTTCTGAAGATCCTGTGTTTTGCATGCCTGTGGGATTTCCGCAAACTCATGTGTGTAACAGTAAAATAAGGATAACATTTTAATTAACATAAGTTCTGGTATTATTTTTGCCTTAATTCAGCAAACTGTATCTTGCCTTTTCGATAGTGAAGTATTGAAAACCACCATTTAGACTTAAGGCTCAAAGTGAATAAAAGTTTTTCTGAGATCAATTGTTGATAGATTCCATTTTGGACACAGTTTTTTTTCTGTAAGGAATGAGTTTATTGTAATAATACACATTAAAAATCTGTTAAGTGCTACAAAAGACAAAATAATATTCTAATTTTCAATCCCACTAGAGGGTGAAGGTCTCCCAAATAAGGGGATTAACCATGAGCACCCATGCTGTCTGTGTAAATTGTTGTGTTGGAGCAGATAGAGCTTAATTGGAGTATAAAAGTACCTATCTGTCTGCACATAAATGATTGCATGTATACTTCAAAGTTTGGGGAAGAAATCTGAAAAATTCCCTCACTAAAGAAAATGCAACAACATGTGTGAGAAAGTTTTTTTATTCAGCAGCATTATCACCTTATCTGATGTCAGATGCTAAGCAAGGGCTTACCTCTAATGCTAACCAGGTTGCTAATAATGTGAAAGATGTTGCTAGACCAACAGTGGTAGTTGCTCTAACCCAGAATTTCCAAACCAGTGCCCAAACCAAATATGCTAACAGAGACTACTGTTCTGCAGGAGTCACTGATCTTTGGATATGATGTTAAAACCAAGATTTCGACTATTTGGTCATTAAAGATCCAATAGCACTGTTCATGAGAGTAAAAGCATTAGCCCCAGTTTCCTGAATATTGATCTGGCATCCCTAAATCTACATTTTCTTTTAACTGGTGACATTTCCCTTCTCCTCGTGATCTGCTGTGTAGTATGGTTGCTGGCACAGAACGCTGCCATATGTCACACAGGTACAGTAGGTGTTGTACTTACAGTAAGTAGTGGATGAGGTGGGTCCCCTCCTATGTACAGTATGAAGCCCTTTGGGATACTTTGAACTGAAAAATCCTATCTAAATACAAATGATTATTTTCCATTCCAAAGCAATCTGATAAATTGTGACACAGCTACTTTTGAATTGTCATATACTGTATGACAATTCAGTTTTGCATTGGTAGGCAATGTATGAGACTTAACATGGTTTTTCATGAGTACATAAACTCCATGAACTGCAGAAGAAAAACCCTACGATCTAAACAAGTAAGACTGGTTTCCCCTGCTCCATTTCCTGTTTACTGTGTTAAACTCAGTTTGGCCGTTGTTAAGGAGTAATTAATAAACATAGACACCTAATTAAGTAATGCTTGCAGACGGGTAAATCTTCCCTCTGGCTGTTGCTCTTCCAAAACCAGTCATCTGTTTTCCTTTGTTTCTATTGTTACTGAAAATGCCTGAGATAGTAAAAATGTCTGATTAAACCAATAGTTCAGTGAGCAATTTAATCTTTACTGAATCAAGAATCTTAACTGAATTGAGTCAAAAAGCAAAATGTAGTAATTTTAGCATTCCTGGATACATTAGTATATTGCCTCAGGCTGATAAAATGTCTTCTTGGCTTTCCTGTCCATGTATTTCTATGTACATATATATGTATGTAACCTTGAGTTCACAATAAGTAAAGCCACCCAGTACATAAATGCTTTTAGGAATGTTTATAAAGAAGTTAGGCATAAGAAGCTTTGGCTTAACCTGCTTGGCTGATGGTCAACCACCTGGCTGTAGAACAAGGAAGTTAGGACTCCCAGACAGAGAGAGATGTTATCCAAGGGTGAGCTGCAAAGGTGGACAGGGGGTGACAAAGGGATGCAAAACTGAGAATGCAAGAAAAAAAGAGAATGATTTACTATATTTATGTTGCATATTTGTATGTATGGCTTTTCAGGATGTGAAATCATGAAGGGTAGACAAGTGGAGCTCACCTTGAGCTTGGAGAATGAGGTTGTTGTGATCCATCTCAAACTTTCATTAAAATCTCCACTTCAACTTTGAATTAATTATTTTGCACTAAAGGTTAATGTTTCTTGGCTGTAAAAAAATAATCTACCCTCTATCTGTTATCTACCCTATGTTTTTGGCTGTTTGACTGGTACCTGCGAATTGCTGACTCGCACCTACACAGACTCCCACTGTTTAGCTGTGACCTTATAAAAGGAACATTCACCCAGACTTTCAAGGCGTCTCCTTCTCTGTTAAAAGTCCAGATGGCACCTCAAAGCTATTGAGCATGGTACTAGCAGGTTTAGAGTAGTTACTGTACTAGCACTGTACTACATTTCAGCATTGATTTTTCTTTCCCTAATAGTGGATTTTCTGTTGTTTTGCAGTGTATGGGCTCAAAGGAACTCCCAACCGCATATAAAAGAAGAGGAATTCACATTCAAACACTGATGTTTTCCTTCCTGTTAATAGCTCTCAGTGCACACCACATTGAATCAAGACACAAATGTTTGTCAAAGCTTGCAAAATGATGTATTGAACAGTTGTTTAAGGGATGTCACTTATTTCAATATTATTTTCTCATTTTATGAAGTCATTTTAGAGCTCGATCCCAAAGCACAAATCAACTAGCTCGCTATGCAAAGGTCAGCTGGTGCAATCGCTGACGTAAGTCTTGGAGACCTTCTTCAGTAATGTTAGTCGCTAATTTATTAAGTGTGATAACTATTGTTTCTTAAACTGTGTTTGAAAACGATTCATTTTCTAAATATATGGAGCACTTATTCATTCTAGTATGTGGCAGCAAGGATTTCTAGTGGATTAACTTATTTAATACACTGTGTGAATATAGATATTTTACTGTAACAGTGCAGACATCCACAAGGTTTATTTCCCCATTTGTGCAATACTAATATTTCAAAGTCATGTTGGACATAATAGTGTTAAATGCTGTGAGATTGAGGCTGCGATGACTAACAAAGAGGGACTTTTAGTTGGATGTTCTTGTGTTATACCAGTGTTTCTCAACCTGAGTGCCATGGTACAGTGTTGTACTTTCAGACATTAATGGGTATGCTGTGGAATTTTGGAAAAGTCACATATGAGAAAAATAAAAAATGAATACATTAAATATTGTTTATATATACAGTGAATTAGTTTTGTGGAGTATCCAAAGTGTCGTATTGCACGTTTAGTGTATACACACGACACAGAGGCCAGCCACTGGGACTCACTTGTGGTGCTAGTTACATTTCTCAAGTTGGATGTGTACAGTACATATATAAAAAATGGAATGTTTGAGGGCAGCAGAGAAAGAGCTCCATGTTTCACTGTCATCAATCCCTGCCAGGATACAAGGCAACTTTTAGACAAGCAAAGATTAAGCATTGAAATACATTTTGTTTATAATATTAATAGTAATGTGCTTGGACCAATGACATGTATGTGTTTGTGAAGGGGGGCAGTTTGCTATAAAATTGTTATATTTATCTAATTACTCCATGGAATGAGAAAAGTTGAGAAACACAGTTGTATACTATTGTATATTGCTGAATCAGACAATCAGCTCTGCAGGATGTGGGCAAAATAGCTCTGAACCACACTGATCACCCCTTTTCAACATATTTCTTATTAAGAAAATAAAAGGAATATATTTGTCAAATGTGTCTGTCTCCTTTTTACTGTCTCATTGAAGCATGGCTTAAACAGTTGTGCTGTTGCTCTTTTATTAGGAAAGTGTATTGTTTTAATGGATTTGCATACATATTTCAAATATTATGTTTTGGAATATTCCCAAGGCAACATGTCAGAGATGCTACACATTTGCCAGGTCTTAGATCCTTATTGACCAGGAAACTAATTTTAAAAAAAGAAACTGAAAGGTCAGTCTGAAATTCAGCTTTTCAGTTTGAACTCAGATTTTATAGGGACCCTCAGCAGTGTAAATGCCAGGATTGCTCAGCTTGTTTAAAAATGTTAATTAGCTACCTGGAGTTTGCTACCCTGCCAGCACATAATCAAAACAGAAGACAAAAGAGATACCGGAAAACACAGTCCCTTTAAATATTTGTTCTTTCTCTCCTGTGGGTGTGAAAAACTGGGAAATGCTCTATGTCAACTTCAACTTGGGATTCAGCTGAGGCTTGGTCCTGTGTGAGTCTGTAAAATATGAGCGCAATGGGAGGTTGAGGGGGGCTATATTCTGGGATTGATGTGGGGAGGGGGAATGTATTTTGGGAGGTGAGGATCATTGTCTTCTTTCTCAACTTGCCAAAACAATAGCGAATCAACCCAAACTCTGTTGCACTGCATTTCGTTTTTTATTTTATTTTATTTTGGCTACTGACAACTTTTTGACATGCCATTCTGAACTGTTTGGAATGATAACATTTGATCAATATTTTGGAAGAGAAGTTATTGTGGGTTAAAATTGTGGAGGTGGGGGGGGGATAGGTTTGATGACATCTTTATAGTACTACCTTCGGTCAACAATATTAGCATGTCCTCAATGCTGCTCAATGCTTTCCTGCATTTTTTTTCTCACACACAGCCAAGGGAAAAATGACCTCTGAAACTTTCAATTCACCACACTTCTATAGCTTTGAATGGACCGGCTCAACAAAAGGTGACATAATTTTCTCAGGATCTGATTGGTCCCTGCCTCCCACAGAATGACATCATGCCTGCCCCCTCTATTTCTCTTTCCAGGATGCTTGGTTGCTGTGACAACTGCATTCGCTCAAGCTAGCTGCCCACAGGATTTGGCAGGTCATTATTTGGCTAGTATTAATGAATGTGGGTAGAGTTGATTCTCTGTTTGTGGTAAACAGGCCTGGGAATGTGTTTCAGTGGAAGGCAGAGATTGAGAATCTAAAACAAAAGTTTGTTAGTGTCCCAATGTCAAACAACTGATTGCTTCTGTTCAGGCTGACCTTATCCTAAATGCAAACTTATACATTTGTTTAAAACTAGCAAAAGATGTTTGATACTTTAATGACTGATATTTTGTTTCACACATAACATGGATACAACAAATTAAGGAAAAGCTGTAATGTAATAAAAACACAAGTTTTCAACAATTAATAGTTTTATTTCCCTTTTTTCTTTTTCAAAACAGAGGTTTTGTGGTAAAATGTTACAAGTTGTAACACAGTTGAAGTGGGTTATTTTGAAGGGCAGTAGACATTATGATTTCTCAAACTTTTTTCAAATTTGTCTATCAGACAAACTACAGGGATTTTCCCCAATTGCTGGAAAACATTTCACCCTGATACTAAGACTCATTAATTTGTTTTTAACTCTTATGTAGTGAACTACTTTGTTTACATTATAAATCTATAGCCCCACAGTACAGTTTTGAATGTTTCATTATTTTAGTAATAGAGAAATTTCAAGTTTATTTAGATTGATTTAATGTAAATATGATTAGGTGTGGGGGTCCCTTTTGATAGTCATTTGATAGAGACAGAAGACTTAAGTTACTGGCATTACTGCATGCAACCTACAGTACAGTTAACTGTAGACCATCAACATTTCTGAACAGCAGTTACAATACATTACATTTGAACTGGAGGAGCCCTTTTGAAAATGGTTTGAAAAGGTACACAAGTTAAGAAAGTTGAGGATCTTGTAATTAAATGAACAGTAGAATACAATATACCTTTTAGTGTGACATTCTTTTTACTAAGGATTTATCCAGTGATACTTAATTGAACTAGTGGAAAATCTATAACTAAACGGATTTATCAATCAGTATCAATTGTTTGAAAACGTATTAAATTAATTTTAAGACTATAAATGTCCATGTTTTTCAAATATTACTAGAGAACTATTTTTAAATGTGTAGTTCTTTTTGTGTAACCAAGGGAGATCTAAAATCACTAAATTATTATTCTCAGACTGACAAATATAAATTCAAAGTACTATAATTATAATTGTAATTGTCGTCAAAGAAAGACCTGCCATCCCTTTTTGCTCTCTTTATAGTGAACATGCAAAACCATGGCACCTCCATGCAGCGTCATTGAAATGAGAGACCTGTTGCACACAATATGATGTTACAGAGAGGAACACACTAGAAGAGACAAGCAGAGAATGTACAGTATCTGAGGATTTTTTTCTTCCCAGGTTCCATAGGTAAACAGAGCATCCTAAATATTTGGGGGGTGGGCAGTATAATCTAAATAGATGTGTTTTATACGTAAAATAAGGCCAAACGTTGGTCTATGGTGTTATGATGTTGATACAAAGAGTCAAGTACTAATACTGAGGTATGGACCATGTCAGGACTTTGGACTTCCAAGACTTTAGGACATCATCTTTGCCCCTCAATGGAACAAGGAGCAAAAGAAGAGACAGTTTAACCAGCATTTGAGGCCCATATCAGTATTTCAGTCAAAGAGGTGACGGGAAGTAAACTATTTAGTTTATTATGCTTTCATTCTTTTTTGTTCCTTTTTTTCTTTTAAAGGAATGGGGATGTGGACTGATTAAGAGTCTCCGTGTTTGAAAATCCTGCAGTAATTAATTTTCTGCTGAATTAATTAGATGAGCTGTGTTGGAGGGATTTGTTCTCCCTCAGCTTTGGGTCTTTGTATTTTCTAATGGCTCCGTCCAATCGCATGACAGGAATTAGAGACCAAATCATATTTGCAAATCCCCGTCCTTCTCAGCTGAGACTCATTTATAAACCGCAAGCTTGATTTAATTAGGTAGAAAGGTTGGAAGTTTTTTTTGTTTTCAGAGGGAAAAGGTGTCTGACTAATTCCTGTACTCTTCTTAAAGCATATGTAATCAAGCAGTGAAATGGATAAAAAATAGCAGTACAAAGTAAAGTTTTCATTAATTGTCATGCTTCTACATATTTTAATTGTCTTTGGTGCTTAAAGAAAACTTAGATATTTTTCAGTATAAGCATCTGCACAGTTTTCTAACTCTTCAATAGTTTTTTCTAGATTTTAAAAGGTGAAAACAATGAAGGTTGCTGTAGAATTTGTAGGTTATCCATTAGTGGACATCTATTTTTACAGTTTTATTTAAGTTAAATTTATATTGTTCTCTGTTACTTTTTTCTGTGTTGAGTTCCACATTTTCACAAAGGCCAGTTTTCTTTTTTTTCTCATTGGTCTTACACTGGAGCTGCTGGAATGTCTGCTAACTGAATTATTGTATTTTTTTAAATTGTGTCCACAATCATGACGAATGCAGATACCAGTGACATTGGATTTTTGGGGGGGAATCACTGTTAATAATTTCAGGTAGGTGAGATTCAGGAATATGTCAATATATGCCATCCAAAATTGAATTTATCATCCGAAGAAGAAATAAATCCCTTTACTTTTTTTCAAAGACTTTTGTTATTAAAAATTTGTATGAAGGCCCTGAAAGGTGATTAACAGACCTTCATAGAGACAAGCTTCTATAACTTGAGTCTCCTGTTGGGGGATTCAAAACTTTGCCTGACATTCTGAGGTTCCGTCTAAAATAATGTTCTTTGCTATCACTACAAAGTAATGCCTTCAAAGAACGTTTTTTTTCATCAATAGTTTCTTTAGGTCTTTTAAGATTTAATTAGTCTCTCAGATCACATTTCTAGTTATTTTCTGGTTTTTCCAGACTCCAGAAGTGAATCGTATTGTCACCTCCCTGTATCTCAGAGTCCTATACTAGAAAAGAATGGATGTAACCCTAATCACTAGAGTTGAGTGTTTTTGTGAAATTAGTTTCTTTTTCATTCAGGTCATTTTCAGGTGTCCTTCAAAATTGATATTTTCCCGAAGGTGAAATGTCATCACCCAAGCCTACAAATTTCAGACTTACAGTTGGACAGTTGCTAATGAACCTTTTCAGTAGATACTTTCCAGTTTGTGTGTTATACCCACATCGTTACCGGTCACTGTGTAGGTGTTGCTCAAGAACTGAGAAGGATCAACTCAGGGGAAAGGAAACCAAAATTCAGATTATTCTTTTTTTATGGAAACCAAAACTAAAGACAAAGGTTGATCCAGTTGCAACACATAATTTTCAAATTCTTCAGATTGGTTGTCTTTTGTTGACGAAAGTCATTCAAATGCTAATATTTCCCTTTTAAAAAAACAAGGCTGAGTTCATTACTTTCACTTTGTATTCTATTTTTGTTTATGAAGACAATTAAATTTTAAAAACTTTAATTTCAGATTCATTTGTGTCTGTTCAGTCTGTGATTCAGTGACATTAACCAAGCAATAATTAGCTAATGCTTCAAGAATTCTTCGTGAATAACTATTTGCAAACTAAAAAAAAAACAGAAAAGTATGCATTTGTTAATCTTTTTCTTTCTGTTTTATTTAAAGGAAAGTATTAAAGGCATCTTGTAATGTGGATTATGAGGCTAAATGTAGTATATGTGTACATTATGTGATAGGCACATATACTGTATATGCTTTTGTTTCCAGTACCTTTTTGTTGCATCTTAATGTCTCTCATTATACTGTCCCAACATTTGTAGAAATTTCTGCCATTTGCAGTGCATGAACAGGCAAAAAGTTTAATAATTCTTTAAAAAAAAATAACACCAAACTTTCAACTTATGAGAAAACCCATTTGAGACAACTTGCAGAAATGTTCATGTTGTTTTACCAATAACAGTGTGATAGTTTAGTCAAATATTGAACAAATTGAACTTGGGTGCAAAATCTATAGTGTCCCAAACTCTCCTACAACTTCATTTATTATTGTTTTTTTTATCATAGAGAACTGGGGGTTGGGGAAAGGGGGGCGAGTTGTGAAAATGATAAGGCAGTTACAAAACAATCTGTCCTCAAGCTTGGAGCGCTGCACACTCGTTAATCCCCTATTGAACCGCGCTGAAGAGGGAGGGCTGAGGGGGGGAAACAGGCCAAGGGCCTAGACTGACATCCATGGGAATCTGGAAATCTATTCAGTAGTAATTATCAGCATCAATACGGAGAGCAGCGGCAGAGGAGGGGGGGTTGCAAGGGGGTGTGGGAGAGGGGCGGCCAAGATGGAAACCATGGAGTGCCAAAGCAGCCAAGGGCAAGCGAGCGAGAGAGAGAGTTCTACCATCATTAAAGCTGACAAATACTTTCAGACGAGTGTTTGCCCATTGCCAGTGCTGATATGTCCCATTTGCATTTCTCAGGGGCACAATAGGCCACTCGAAGTCTAGAGGGAGAAAGAGAATGGAATAAAAAGGGTGGGATTGCAATTGAGACGTTAGAAAACGAAAGGCATCTTATCCTGCATTAGTGGAGCTGCGCTTGCCCTCTTCTTCCGAGTCCCTACCTCTGTGGCGCAGGCAGGCAGGGTGGTCAGTGCAGTGGCAGTGATTCACAAATGCAAACTCGGCTGCGCTTTTACTTTGTTAAGATACAAGCCTTTCCCACAGCCTTAATGCATAAGTGCCAGGTGTTGACTTTTGAGTTTCTGAACTTTGTTGCGTTCTGATTGTGACCTCATCTGGTGCACGTTTCTAGCCTTGTTGTTCCTCTTTCCCTCTCTGAATTTAGTTGCCATTATATCATTTGTGTGTTCTCAAAAGTAATAAAAAAATGCATTTGTCAAAATGCTCAAAATGATTACAGTACATGTGTATCTAGAAGTTCTATAGAAGTGTAACAGTGAATCCAAAAACAGTCCAAATCACAAGGAGGGGAATCCGAAACAAAGGTAAAAGCAAGCCAGGGTCCAAGCCCAAGATAAACACTGTAGAGAAACAGAGTTAAGGGGTTTTCTGAGAATTCAGGAATCTGAACAAGGCATGGGAGACAAGGTGGGGAAATAAGGTCTATTTCAGAGCACAGAGCAGAGTATGAGCAACCCTTAAGCATCCCTGAATCACCCAGACAGGCAAGAAGGTAACTGCCTCCAGGTGGTCCGGGTCTCCTGTCAGTCTTTGTGCATGTCAACTGGTGCTGAGAAACAGATGGGTGGACCAGAGTATACAACAACAAAAAAGTCAAATGCACCATTAAAAAATGTTCGTTGCTATTTGAATTGGTTGCAAATTATATCAATACAATTTTAGAGCTCTCAGACTTTGATTGTAATAACCAGTCTCCCAGCTGTCACAATAAATTATGTTGGTGATGAAATAGCACATCTAATGTTGTGCTTGGCCTCCCAACAGTTCTGTTCAAGTAGTATTAACACAGCAAATCACATAAAGAGCATCCTCAGGTTATAATGCTGCCATACTGAGGTAATATGAATATACCATTTTTAGCCGTTTGATCATGGACTCTCTGTGTGATTGACAGAGGCCTTGTTTTTGTGTCTCTGTGGATTCTTTTGAATGTTCTGGTAGCACAAGACCTTTGCCTTCAGGAACATAATTAGTCCCATTGAAATTTACATAGCTAAGTAATTTATGAATTGGTTGCCAAAAAGTGCTTTAAATAGCATATGTACTGTATTTGCCCTCTTAAGCAGAATAAATTGTGTTTAAGAGATATAAAGTACAAATCATAAGGTCAAATCTTTCCCAAATTCAATAAGAATCAGATTCTTAAACAGGCATTTGTTTTGTGCTACAAAATAAAAAAACAATCTTTGTCAAGGGTTAGGTACATTGAGCTAGTGTTTCTTTTCTATTTGTACTGATTAATTTCATTGAAATATACTGGAATTTTGTGGCCAACAAAGGACTGGCTTCAGATGATTATTTTCTTTTGAAAAGAAATCAATTTCAAAAGTATGCTGGAATTTTGGAATTATAGAATGTTGAATAAAATCCTCTGTAATGAGTAGGGAGTATGAAGTGCAAAAGTAAAATTCCATAGTAATGGCTTGACACTGTAGAGTGAAAAATATTATTACATAAAGTAGTATTTAAAACATAATTTAGGGATTTTTAATGAATAATTTAGGACATACAGTATACAATATTATCTTAAATTGTGAGTAGTCTGATGTATGTTTTCTGGTACCTTTTTAAAAAAAGCTCCAGTCTGTCTAATGGACAGTTTTGATTTAGTATACTGTATAGCTGTCTTTCAAATAAATAAATCTGTTGGAGAATCTGGTCCTGACATTTTCTACAAAGGCCAGATATCCTGTAACCCTTTGCCATACATCACTTTGACAAGCAGTTTCAAACCTTAGGTATAAATTGAAAATAGGAGACCTTAAATGACTTTGACTGTCCTAGTTCGGTGTCTGCTATAAGGCTGTCTTCTATTTGACTGGGCAATTGCTCCAAGTATTTAAATGCTCCTGCACTTTCTTTCAAATGTTTTCTGATTCCCATGAACCGGGGAAATTGACATGCAGCTTTTGAAAAAATGAAAACTTTCCAGTGTATGGTGACTCAACACAATATGGTAGTGGCTTGACCTTTTGCAGGTGGCAAAGGGGAAGATTCAGAGAAACAGAAGCTTTGACAGCTTTTTTATTTCTAATTTTCCGCAGACCCACTGCAGGCTCGCCCTTGTACACATTAAAGAATATTTCTAAAGCAAAAGTAAACTAAAATAGGGAGGCATATGTACTCAATGATGGCCATCATTAAAGTTCTGAAGATCAAATGAAGAAATGCTTCTTGCTAAAATCAATATTAGGCTTCGACCTCTCTATTCTTACTGTTTCAGTTTAGTCTTACTACTCTTGATTGAGATGCATAAAAAGAACTAAGAACATTTGCCTATAGAAATTAGAAACTATTTTCCCCACTTTTTAAATCCTTTTAACTCTTAAGATTTGTTCATACTTTTGCCTTGATATACAACACAACCCCCTGTATAGGTCTTTGTCTTTCTTCCACATTTCTGCGCATAGCTGAAATTTATCATCATCAAGTAACATACTGTATTTGGAAAAAATACCAAGTGATGATAAAAACATTTGAGATGCATGTCAAAATTTAAATGCTCCTTCTCTATTGGAAGTACAATGTTTTGAGGGTTGGCAATGCAGCGCCGAATCAGCATTGCAGGCATTGCAGAGCTCAAATGCAGCATTTAACAAAGATCTTTTATACAGTATGTGTGAAGGCTAAAAGGTTTAGGGAGAAGTTTTCATGCATTAGTTTGTATCTGAAAGGGTTGTGTGAGGCAGACTGTAGTCTGCAGCTAGTTTGTGGCAGTTCACAGAGAAAGTTGTACAGTAATATTCCTGCTTGCACTTACAGACAGTTGGCTATCATTAAGATGACCTATTCAACTTTCGTATCGTAAGTAAAGAAAACGTTTCCAGAATTAACTACTCACATTTTAATCTAAAATATGTTTTTGTAATTGTGATTGTAGTTATTTGTCTTGACTTGTTCATTTAAAGCTGGTAACTGTCCGATATATCTGAGTAATTCATTCCCAGTTTAACCGCTATGTGCTTAAGGTGTGATTGTGCTGCATTAAAACTCCTTGAAATTAAATTACATGAAAAAATTAGATTTTGTCATTCTCTCTCATTTTGTTATTTACTTTTGCAGAATTAATAAAATAAAGCAGTTTAATCTGCGTTAGTTCTGGAGTGAAAAATATCTAATGGAAAAAACAGTATCACATCACATCACTTTCAATAACCACTTATCCAATTCTGAATCACATTGCCCAGAGTGTATCCTAAGAAGCTTTGGACACAAGAGTGATACACCCTGCCAGGATGCCAGTCCATCGCAGGGCACACACAGAGACAAACGCACACCAGGCCACACCAGAAGGAGAACATATAAACTTCATGCAGATAGCTCCCCAGTAATTGAACCCAGGGCCCCAGGGTGGTGACAGCTGAACCACAAGACAGTAAGTGAAACCGATTTTCTACCCATACCATGACTACACTAATATCCCAGGTAAAAGGTGACATGGTGAGATAGGTCGAAACTGCCACAGGAGTATTATCTTTACAAAATGGTAGTTTTAGAAAAAGCCAAATAAATCTCAGCACTGCAAGAAGAAAAGGCTTTTTGACTAGAAGAATGCAACCTAAAGATAATCAAACATTAATCAGGCAGAAGAAATAAACCAAAGCAAAAGGATGCTGTGAGGTGTGGTGGCACTTTTAAAAATATTCAGGTTAGTTTGCTGTTCAAGTCATTATCTCAAGGACTGGAATTCAGTATGTATTGACAGCCATATGCTGAATGAGATGGCAAAATTCATTCATTTTAAAAGAAGAGAAATAAATAAAATAATAAGTAGACTGGTGTTAATGTGGGGTCTGACAATTTGTGGCACATGACTGATTCCCTGAGCCAGAAGCCATCAGGTGTATATACAGTATGTGGTAATGCCAGCCTGCATAACCTCAGACTCCAACTGTTTTCATTTGCCTTTTCTCTCTCCCACTCTCTGATTTCCTGGAGAGTGCATTTCATTGCCCTGACTTGAAAAAGATCTAGGATAAATCTAGGCCAGACCTTTTGTTTTCTGTGATTTTTGTAAAATCTCATGGAAATTCAGACATACAGTACAAGGTTTGTAGTTATGATTATTTTCTCTTTAAAAAAATGTGTCCTGAAAGATACCTTAGTATCAGGCTGTATCATGGTTTGCCATAACTCTCCATGTTATACAGTGATCTCACTATTCTTTATTACACTACACTGATTTTTGTTCCATGTTATACCACTGTTATACCATGTTATACCATATTATACAATTTAGCTTCTATAAGGTTTAAGAATCATAAGTAAGCTGTTTTCTCCACAATAGTGTTTTGCGAGTTCCTTTCACGTGTAAAAAAGGGAAGAAACACCAAGGAAAACTAAATCTTAATAGAACTTGAAGAGTACTATTAGTGTGATGTGCATGTCACAGCTGAGGAAATGCTCCTCGTTCACTGTGTTTCATGCATTACAGCATTGTTTTTTTTCCCTCTCCAGTAGTCAGTGTACGTCCTTTGTGAAATGAAAGTAATATAACGCTTGTCAAGACACAAGCAGGGGGCCTGCCAGATGTTATACTTTTCAATCCCCAGGATATCCCCCAAAACAGTAGAAAGCACACTCTGTCTCCACCCTGACAGTGGGGTGGGTCTGGAAGTTAACCTGCCCCAGTAACATACAGCTTATGCCTTACTTTTTCCATTGGTGTAATTTTTCTTGTGCGGCTCATCTTGCATTACTTAGTATCAGTGTCAGTGTCTGTAGCCCCAGAGCAAGATTTCTATCAGCCCTGGTGTGACTGAGTCAGAGAACTGAGTTGAGAAACAGGGAGGCGCCTGTTTTTTTTTAGTTTATGTGGGAATTCCTCTACAGCTGAACGATGGGGCACACAGCACGTTTCAGCATGGTTAAGATAAGCAACTGACCTGCCAGTCACTGTCACCACCCATTGAGACAGCCTGCCTCCTCTTTTTTTCTAGCGAAAAAAAGCCACCATGATGCATTTGTGCTCAGGCTTGTTTGCCCTGACAAACAAGAAAGAAAGGGAAGAGAGCTCAGGAAAATGTCTAAAACCTACGCCATCTGCTGCAGCATGTTGAGATGGTACCATGGCACATTTTAATATACAGTAGGAAAAGTAATAAAGCTTTTGATAGTTGACAGAAAGAAAAAAAATTGTCAGTTACAGAAATTCGCATGATAGTTGCGATGCCCAGTTTCTCAACTGGAATGAACGAAAAATGGGCCCTAATGACAATACAAGTTGAGGTGCAACCAAATAAAAAGGTAATGCAGCACTTCTTCTGAAGTTAAGAACATCGCAAGCTGTATCTCATCAGAACACACTGGTAAAGATCAGGAGTCTGGCAAACACATCCGACTTTCTACTTTCGACTTTCTTAATGTACATCATTCTTATCTGGAAGTGGGATACAAAATGCCATACATACAATTAATTCTAAAATTTCTCTGTTTACATTTTAGATATTAGAATTACATACAGATGGTTATATCAACATTCATCGTGAATCCTGGTCTGTTAAGCTGAACATGACCAAATTCTATTAATTCAGGTGGGTAGCTGCGTCAGCATGCGTAGGCTGTAAAGGAACAAGTAATAGGTTTATTCCATGCTGAAAAAAAGAAGAAAGAGAACACAACGTTTCGGCCGTGGAGCCTTCTTCAGGTGTGAGCAGGTTGCTCACACCTTGCTCAGGTTGCTTCTTCAGGTTGCTCACACCTGAAGAAGGCTCCACGGCCGAAACGTTGTGTTCTCTTTCTTCTTTTTTTCAGCATGGAATAAACCTATTACTTGTTCCAAATTCTATTAATGTTGCATATACTGTTTTTAAACAGTGTTATGATCTAATAAAGTATATAAATGGTGTGTTATTTCACAAAACAGGCAGAAATTGTACAGACCCAGGTGGTATATATCTGCTGCGTATTGTGCATTTTACTGAACTGCCTTCTTCATGTGTGACACACCTGAAAATTACACAGCTCCACAGCCGAAACGTTGTGTTTTCTCTCTTCTCTTTTCAGCATGGAATAAACCTATTATTTGTTCCTTTGCAGACTACGCATGCTGAGGCAACTACCCACCTGAACCACTAGTGCTGGTAAAGGAGCATTTAGAATATTATGTACAATTTTGGTCACCACATTTGAGAAAAGATATTGCTCCTATAAAATCAGCAACCAGATACATTCCAGGGCTTAATGGATTGTCCATCACTGACAGGCTCGAGGAACTGAAACCTTTCAGTCTTGAACAGAACACATGACGAGGGAACCTGATGGAAGTATCCGAAGTCAGCCCAGCAAATTCAGAATAAAAAGTGAAACATGAACAAGTGGGCACAAATGGAAACTTCGTGGATTTTACCTGCGTTTTGGGAGCATGAAACAACCTACCCAGTCATGATGTTGAAGGCGATACTCTGGGTTCTTTCTGGGAATAGATACATGTACTGTAATTTTAGGATCAATTAACTACTGTCAAACAGGGTGGATTTACCAAGTGGTCTGCTTCATTTTAATCTTTCTTGTGTTACTTTTCCAATATGTGCCTGCCTTATTGTCATTGTATTCATATAATGTACTCTGTGTTACCTGCATGATACTACACAATGTACAATCTACATAGACAATTGTCTATATTTTAAGTTGCATTGGATGGTGGTATCTCTTAAGCCAGTAAATAATAACACAAGAGAAGGTTTCAGATCAGAAATAGACGAAGAGCAGGTGAAAAAGAATGCCATATCACATAATCAGAAAGTAATGCAAATCTAAGTGCATTGTTGCTAGGCAGTCCATGTTTCCTGTTGTCACTGGCACCTTTAGTTTTGAACTAGACACCATTCATGCCCTCCAGCTGTTGGTTGCAGTTCAGGAATCAGTGATAAACCCTGACAGAATGTTTTGCAGGTCCAAATAGTCAGCACCTTATCTCTGTAAAATAAAGAGAACTACTGTTTATACAGGAGGTGCTGGGGGTCCACTGTATGAACACTGGTTTTTGGTTGCAATTTGATTCAGTATGTATGCAGACCAATGTTTGTAAGCCACCGAAAATGACCTTGGGATGAAAGAAAAATACAAAAACTTCCTTGTTTTTCTTCCATGGTGTCTATGTTTTTCCAGTAATCAAATCTTCAATTTGCATTTGTATAATTTGCAGGGATTTTACTGCTATGATGTAATCATGTTCATGTACAGTACAGTGGAAAGCTGCATTGAAGGCAAATCTCACAAAACAACCCTCTTTCCGTCAATGTTAACTAAAGTCTGTAACTCTATACATTGCTTTTCCTGTGTGGCATGTCTGTCTTGGCATTTGCAAGCTCTGTCATGAAAAGCTTCCTGTCTGTGTGATATAATTTTCAAATCTTAATGAACCGGTCTTTTGTCAATCTGAAATTAATTTGAAAAAATGTAAAAACCTCATTGTCACTGACTCTGAAACAAAGGAAAATTGCTTTGAAGTGTGGTGTACATGGGCAAGCAATTTGAAATTCTTGCCAGTTTGCAGAACATGTAAAGGATTATATTCTAAAACAACCATTTGTAAGTAGAGGGATAGTATTACTCTTTCCTAATTTTCTGCTAGTACCTTAATCTCCAAATTTCCATAGAACCCATGTCCAGAGTTGCAATGCAAAGCAGCAGTTGCTGCTATTAAAATCAATATAATGTTAGGCTTTTTGAAAGAAGTGTCTTTTTTTTCATTTGGGTGCATCAGTCATGGAATATGAACCATTTCAAGACAGTCGCAAAGGAATCACATCTTCCAAGCTCAGATCTATAGTTGTGGAAGAAGGATTTGAAGGTTTTTTTTTCTTCATGAAGCCTGATTAAAATAATGAAGACTCAGTGATTTTTTTTCTAATTCCACTCAAAGAAAGCTTTGTCTACAAACAGAACCTGCTTGAAATTTATCCCAGAAAGTTGATGCGGTCCGATTGTTATCGGCAGGCCCCCAAATCGCCTGGATCGTCTCCATTCTCGATCCTGTAATTTAAACTGCAAGCTGCTTATTGGAAATCTGAGATAAAAGTTTAATGATAATAAAAAAGTAGGAGTGCTTCTTTTTTGCCTATATTTCCCATCCCTCCTCTTCAGTCATGCACCCCAGCTTCCCATTGTCTCCATTTCCCCGTTCAAAATATAATCAGGTTTTATTATTTTTAAATTACCAGATGAAATGGATATCTCTCTCTTTTTTAAGCCTGCCAGGTAATTATAATAATAGGCGAAGTGGGAAGACAAAGCAAAGCTGGTATTCGATACTGAGCCAAGTTGTGTTCCCTCTCTCTCGCTGTACTGAAACAAATCTTACAAATGAACCTTCCACAAACTAGACTGAAATACGATGTTTTATGCCAGCAATGCTTCCTTTACAGCTGTCCTTCAATGCGCTTTAAAAATTCAGCTTCTTACAGCCCTCTGAGTCTTGGGGAGACGCTGCAAATTTGACAAACCTCTCTAACAGGCCTGAAGCCCAGCCGTTTGTTTTTGAGTTCCCCAGTATAAAACATCACATTTTTTTTCTCCTTCCTATGTGTATGTATATTTGTTACCAGAAGTTGGTAATTGGTATTTAAAAAAATAGTTAGGAAATAATTTTACTTCCTCCTTCTGAGGAAAAGTTGTGTGTGGATTACGTCTTAAAATACGGATGTGAAAGAAATAAATAAAGAAACAAAAAAGCAGTGAGGCTTTGCTGCTGCTGTGTGTGTTGGCCTCACAGAAAAAAGAGGTAGCAGTGTTTTTGGATACAGCTGTAGTGAAATGAAATTAAATGCTGTAACCAATTCTGCAGTGCCATTGTTGTGCCATTCTTTGCAGATCAGTTTGCATCTATTTTTGTGTGACCTTCATTTTCCTTTCAGTTATAAAACATAAAAGCATATTTATTTTGCAATGAGCACTGCTTCATATTTCATATTTTAGTAAGTCTGGAAATATTTTTACTTTGACACTTTATTTAGGCAAAACAAATCCCTAGGTTGTTTCAATGTGGGTATGAACCCAAGGCCATGCCACATAATAGGCACATAATGGACCTGAATTTACAGTAACTTATTTGGAGTACTATGAAGGTCGGCAAAAAGAAAGATTTGGAATCTATACAGCAAATCCATTTACTAAAACAACACACAGTGACACAGTTAACCAGGTCTCTTTTCAAGTTTATTTTTTCAATGTCTTCAATGACTTCTGAAAAACGAAAAGATTAAGTGCACTCAGTCGCAGTGCATACCGTTTTAGTTGTGAGGGGAAAATGAAAGAAAGTATGGGGACTGCACAAGTTTGTCATAAACAGCTCAGTTTGTGAGTCACTGTGTTTTACTATGAAATGCAGACATTTCAAGTTGCCAAGTTGGCAGGGCTTCAGTTACATGTCTAAGGTCGGTTTGGCTTTTGACAGAGATGGTACACTTTGGATGTAACATTTGCTACATTACTAAAATAGAACAACAGAAACATTGGTGGTTTCTAATTCAATTTCTTCAATTTGCTTGACTGAAACTTTTAAGAATAGATATCTTTTTTGACTAGCAATTTTCCCAAAGACCACTCACCAAAGTAGGTCCCCTTTACACTGTAAAGTGTGGATTGCTAAAGCCCGCAGAAAGAATCTGTTGCTTAAATCCTGTATTCTCCAGAAAGTCTCTGACCTGTTTGATTTGCAGAGGTTTTTTGAAGGCTTGTGCCACACTTCAGCAGCACCTTGCCTGTGAGGTGGATTAGGAGCTTTGTTTCCCAAACACACCTGTGTGTGATATTGTACTTAAAATCAAACTATGCCCATGACACTATCCACACCAAGAGAAATTCTCACAAGAACATTTAGAGATGCACGCCAGGCATAATCCTGTTTGGATCTTACACCTTTTTGGACCAAGGCTTGGGATTCAGCTTTGTCTTCAAAATTAGAGTTTTGCTCTGCAGACAAAAGGAACTAATTATACTCTAGCATTTATTGCTGATTTGTTCTCAGACCTAAAATATCACATCTATGGAGTCAGCACTTCAAGAGTAGAACAACAGGTTGCCTGAGGGGTTTGCGGAGACATTCTCTATAAACCTGAACTTAACCTTAACACTGACCTGCCCTGCACAGCCCAAGCTAGCTGCAGCGTCAACCTCAAAAGCTGCAGACAAACAATCATTGGCCCGTAAAAGTCAGCGAGCTGCCTTGCATTCTTAAACAAATAATATATCCCAGGTTTCTAGTTTTGCTCTTCCAGTCCAGATGGAATTGATGCATTCAATTCAAGAATCCTCAGGGCATGAGATAGTTCATGTGGAATTAATCTAAAATGGAATGTATGGAACGTTATGTATCTCATAGGTGCAGCGTATCCATTTATACATACAATTTTACGTTTTAAATATGCACAAGGTACAACTGCATCAGGGACATAGGATATATAGGTATCCTGAGATGACGTCAGTATAAGTTACAAGCCACAGCTTGTAACAGGTACTCTCTCTGGAATTTGGCATGTTCCATAGTTCTAAACACATTTTTAAAGGTCCTGGTTCTTGAGTCGTGAGGTCAGACTCACTTGGCCTCATTAGAAGTATTGATTTGGCACTAATTAGGTGGAGGAGTATATTAGGGATTGCAATATACCCCTCTTCTCAGCAAGAAGATGAATTATGCTTTGTCCTGAGACCTACAGTAGGTGTCTATGATAGTTTAAGTCACTGTAAAAGAGGAAAGAAAACATATTCAAACTATCGGCCCTGGCTGTTCCATATACACTGAAGATAGTTGCTATAATACCCACACTATTTTATGTTCACCCATCACTCTTAGAACAATAATTATAAAGTTTGTTTCTACACAATTACTGTACAGATTTATCTTTTTTCCTGTAATTGCCTAATTGATAGCTTCATTTTAGTTAAAAAATGCAAAACAAAAAAAAGAATGACGGGGGTGACAACCATTTAAACTTTCTCCCAGCATAGAAATCGTGCCTTTTGTGATATTAGTTAGACTTTACTTTAGTCGTAGTACGGATATCTAGTTTTCCTAGTCAGAATGCGGTTCAGGTGACTGAGTCTTGGGCAGGAAACACCTGTGGTGAGCTGGGGAAGGGGAGATGCAGATCAAAGTGCAGAGTCCAGGGAGACAGCAAAACCAGTTACCAGTGCAATCCTCCAATTCACTTCCCCAGCTGGGTGACCTTATGCTTTGCTGCTGGAGGGGAAGCATAGACACTCCCTGAGGTCACCTGCTAAATCACTGCCTGGCCTGCAATATGAAACTGAGGTCAGCTGCCCTCTAGCCCCATGAATTAACCTTTCAGCTGTACTGCTTCCTACTCTGCTGCTACACACTGCATCACTTAGAATAAACCTTTTCTGGATAAAAATGTTTGCAATAAGTAAAGTGTGATCTAATTAAATTTTTTTGCAGAAAGCATTCATTACTAATGAGTCACTGGGTTGGCTAAATATCCTTGATAAATTATATAAGCTTGTATATTAAAAAAGTCAGATTATTACTGTTTTTGGATTGCATTTATCTGGCATTTTTCTGTAGTATCACTAATGTGTAATGGGGTGACCTCATAGTACAGAGCTAGATAATACGTTTGTAATGTGGTGTTTGGTATTTGCTAGACTGAGTAGGCGAATCACTTGGAAAACTGTGGCTTTAGGGTTTAGGGTTATGAAGAATCCACAAATCAACAAATGAAAATGAAAATAGTTATAATAGGTACCCTCTACTGATGTTTACCTTGTGAGATTTTAAGAGCTTATTTGTTAACAAAATTAAAGTTAGCCTCCTACAGTTCTGGTGTTTAATAAAGATAATTCTGAAGAATTTTCAAATAAACTGTAGCTGATATATAACTCTTAAATTATTATATTGACTACAGGAGGAATTGATTATCAGCACTACATGTATGAAAAACATCCTTATTAGTGCATCCATATACTGTGTGCCCTATTGCCTTGAAAAATTTAAGTTTTGGAAAGCAGCACAGATAACCAGTTTTTTATTTATTTTGTGAAATCTTTGAGAATTGCAATGTGAAGCCTTTCCATTTTTAGATGGAAAATCAGTTGTTAGTGATTTCTGATCCCTCTTCACTATAGCTGAGTGGTTGTCAATGTCAGTACCTACATCCGAAACAGAGCCGTAGGGGAAACAGGCACCTCTCCTGCTGTCCAGATCTCTTTACGTTTTGCTAACAAATCTTGAGTCGGATGTGGCTCCGATCACAGCGGCAGAAGGATATGTTACATAGCTGCCCAGCCTCCTAGGCCCTGACTGGTCTTACTGCTAATCACATCTGAAAAATCCTGGGTTAAGTGGGTCCTGCTAGACGAGTCAGGCGCTGGGCCATGGGGTGAGCGACTGCCACAGACTAGCACCACCACCCACACTCCTGATCTCCTCAACATGTGCAGGACTTAGTGCAAAAGCCATGGGGATTAGCTCCTGAGCACAACTCCTTTACCCATGCGGGCCATTCGGACGCAGGGAACTTTTTCTTATGATTAACAGAGACCTCTCCACTAAGACCATAGGAATCAAAGTAAGCATGTTTATATGCTAACCATATGACTCAGTGTTCACCTGTACACTTTGAAACAGGACAGTCCTGAAACAGAATTCCATTAACTAAGAAGCACACATGGAACACTGTTGCTTAATTATCCCAGAGGGGAAACAATAGGAAATACAAGTAGGAAAAGCATGATCACCAAGTATATTATTGTTAGAAATTCTGATGTTTATTAGTTATTTTGTTGCAATGTTTTTTTCAGTTACTAATATGTGGAAGTGATTATTTTTGTTAGTAATTGTTTATAAACCCTAATGTGCAATGGCTGTCCCGTGCCAACAGATAACATTGGCCAGCTGTTCACTTTGTCAGGTTGATGGCAAGAAATGTGAAGAGCTGATGGATATTACAAGTTTGCTGGATATGATAATGAAGGACTAGTATTGGTCTAAGTAAGGACATAGTAATTGATTTATCAGTTATGTTCTTTTGGTTTAAGGGCAATTTTAAAATTATAGTGTAGTATTTCACTTATAAGTACTGAGTCACATTTTCAACATAGACTAGGGCTTCTGAACTGCAAATCTTAGGGTCCTGAATCCAGCAGGTTTTCTGTATGTCTTGATTTAAATAACAACCTTAGATTGTGGAGATCAAACCTTAACTAGATGAATTTAACACCTCCTGATGCTGAGAGATGTTTATAACTTAGGGAGACACTTAGAAAACTTGCTGCAGTCAGACACCATTGGTCAGAGTTGGGAACCCCTGCTGTATACCTTAACTAGTGCCCTAGACTGTACAAAGCCTTTAGAAGCAGCATAGATACCTCTCAATCACAGTGCAGCTTTTCTTCCTAAAGAAACAGCTTAAATAGATTCTTGGGTTTATCAATCACTTAAGCTTTATGAGAACCATAAGCATTCTCTATGTTTTAAGTTTTCTAGCACTTACTGTTTAGCTTTTCCCTTAGGAGTTGATATACTGTATAGAAATGTAAGTTTTTTATATACTTTATATTATGAGAGAAGGCCATTCATCGTCTATACCTCATTTGGTTCCAAACTAAATATTGAGTAAAAGCCAATTTTTTTCTGCAATGTGTTGGATTGTACATTAGAAATATATATGTTTGGTTATTGTGATTAATTGTTTGAAGCTGGGTCGTATTCCTTAAATCTTAGTATTGCAAGTACAGATTAGATTAGTCAAGATGGTGGCTGTTATGGTTTATGGCTTTGGCAGTGTTTATGTGTCTTTTACAAAATACCCTTAATTGTCATTATTGCCATGTTTCCTACTTAAATCTCAAACAATTTTTTAAAAAATTCACATCTGTAAAATACCACAGAGTTTTAATAAAATGTTACAGAGTTTTGTTTTATTCAAAACAACTATTGCATTATAATTATATATTACATTGCATTTTACTTAGTTTTTGAATGCTTTACAAAAAGCTTTCAGTATTAAATGTTTAAATTACTTTTTAAATTGCAGTACAGTTTTTCATGGAAATATATTTCCCAGACAAAATAATGTTTTTTTTTCTACAGAAATATGAAAGTTTGTGTACAGTAAATGGTATATTAAGTGAAAATCTTCTATGTCTCTATAAGACCTTCTGTTTCAGACAATATTACTAGTTTTTCACGTTTTCCCACTTCTTCACTCCAGGCTTGACTCATATCTCCACTCAGGCCAACAGAGTTTCAACATCTCTCCCCTTTACCTGTGTGATAGTGATACATGATTAAAATACATAATCCATTTCTAATCAGTTAAAGCTTTGCTTTTTAGTTCTTTGCAGTAGTCCGTTATTTACTATGCTAGTAAGCTATCTGAATGTAAATTTTGTAATGGGATACCAGTACATATTTGACTGAAATGTTAATACATTAATGTTCATGCTTCTATGTGTATAAGAAAGTCTTAAGAAAATATAAATGAATGATTTTATTAATATGTCTTATAAGTAACAGTACTTGCAACACTAGTAAGCAATACAATTATAGTACTAAAAGGAGCAGCAAAAACCGCAGCAGAAGTAGTGTCACTACTTGTCGGAGTGATTGCAGTACTTGACTTGATACAGGCTGATGCCTTCAAAACCCATGTGATGATAATTTGCATGTAGAGATGTCAGTCATATCCCTTTGTTTCACTGTGGTTTCTGTCTCACTGACACCATTGCCATGTTACACCATAGTAAGGGGGGCAGAGTCTGTGGTCTGAAATGCAGCAGGTTTTTTACTGTCAATTGACATGAGATGTGCTTCATGCACAGAAAATCCTGAAGCCTGATGTCACTTTGGAGATCCAGACCTGCCTTGGTACAGCTTTTCAAGAACAGACTTTTTTCTGTCTTTTTATTTTTTCCATGTTTCCGGCTATGCCCTTACTCCTGCTTAGTAGCAAAAAAAAAACTTCTGAAGGCAGAATCTAATCTACTTTGTATTAGCAGGATTTAATACAGAACAAGGAACAAAATGTATCCAGGAGGATTTTCCCCTTTTTACTTCTTGGACTTGTCCTCCACATGTATTTCACTTCTTCAAAATTTTCACAGCACCAGTGAATCATCATTTAATCGTAAACTTAGGAACAGATAAACTCTGTGTTAGATACAGCTCAATGATTGCATGGCTTTTAAAGAAATTCTCAACAATTCAACAATTTTAAAGAAATTCATTTTTTTAAAATACTTGTAGTTTTTAACAGGTAGGAGAACAAAAAGAAGAAGTAGGCAATTTTCACATTGGTTCTTATATTTAAAAATGTGTGTCCTAGATACAGTAGATGCAAAAAAGAACACTGCAAATAGGTGGTAAAAAAGTAACAAAACAGGTATACAGTAAGTGGGGATTTTCACAGATGAATTTCATAATTCAAAATAAAGCTTTGGTTTGGAAAAGTTAAAATAATAGTTTTCCAATCATGAAAGTAAACAACTTACATAAAATGAGCACAATAAACCTCACATAATGTGTCAAAAATCTAACTGTTATAACCGTCCCAAGCAGACAAGTACAGGACTATAGAGAAGTATTGTATGAATGATATTTGCCACAGACTTTGAAGTCAGGCAAAAAGGAGTCTGATTTAGTGGTTTCAGATCCCTATAATGTAATCCTAGCATTCAGTACTTTCCATGTTCCTCCACAAAGCTCTGATTATCACTAATAAACACATCAGTCATGATGCCATGGATCAGTGCACACACACATCTTGTCTCCATGTGCATTCTGCATTAAAAACAATAAAACTACTAGTACTGTAAAAAAATAGTCCTAAAATCTTTTACTATCAAATGACATCATACAGCTAAACCAGTCAACCTATAATTCAGTTTATATTAGTAATAATAAAGGATAGTAGGCACACAAGAAAAGAACTGGGTTTATTGAAAGATATACAGTATCTATGTGGTGGTTCAAACAGTTGCCAAAACCAAAACAATAGCACACATTAAAAACAATTATCAGCTCACACATACACATATGCTGAGTCATGCTTTGTATATAAATCAAACTACAGAGCTTACCCATGGGATAAACTACAAGTATATAGATGAGTAGCAGGACTGAGACGATCATTCCAAGCTTCAAAATGGAAGCATTATTTATAAGAAGGTTTTGGAACAAAGACTCAAGTTAGAATAATCCTTTGAGATATCTATGGATGTTTCCCCATGGTGTACAAATATAATCTTTCAAATGGTGATTCTATAGTTCTGCCGTGAATCAGTAAATGTGTGAAACAAGCTGGCATTTTAAATCAATTGAACAGCTTATCAGATGCTCGTTGAAAAATATCAACAGGGCACAAACTTTTCCCCAGAAGTAACAAAGACAAAAGGTAGGTGAGCAAAGAAACATGTCTCTCATTCTGTATTTCACTTTCTAATCACTGACTTCATCATTCGATGGGGATTTCAGTCACTGAGATCTAAGTAAAGCCCCTGTTCTATGATACAAAATTGTGTACTAAGGAAGGCTGAGATACACAGGCCTAGAGTAAACACAGACTGAAGTGAGAGACAGGTCTTTCAGCCTATCTCTGGGAAGGATCAGTGCAAATATGCAAGCCATAATGCAACCTCCTGAGATTGGATCTCCTGTAGAACAATTTCGCCAGAGGCCCGGTGGAGTGCCTGAGGTGGGAGTCGGGCCTTGGGCTGGATGCCAGATGAGATAAAACCTGCTGCAAGGTACTGTGGGTAGAAGGGTGATAGTAGCTGTAGCAACAATGATGTCACCAAGGTGTTGTGAAGCAATATACTACTTTAACCATGGAGGAAGGAGGCTGCTGATTCTTACAAAGCAGTGAGTAGGATAGGCTAAGAGAATTGCTTATACACCTTTGCTGTTGGGAGAAGAGTTGGGGGATGTGGGGACCCCCTTGTCTTTTGCCTTATTTTGTTCTTGGAGTGCACTATTGCATAACTAACTTGGCATATCAGTATTCAGACCTGGAGATGGAGGTGGATTGTCAGAGCTGAAGCATTACTCCATAAACAACCCTCTGTGAGGTCTGTGCTCCAGCTAGATGTCAGGGGGCCCACAAGGCTTTCATACTCTCTAACAGGCACGTAGCCACATTACCTCTGTCTTCACCTGTTCTGCTTGCAAAGGCACTCAATAAACTTTTCATCTGTAAATGATAGGTATGATGGTAGGACTTCTGATATAGAATCAACGAATCTACTAGATTTTAAAGAACATTTTTTTCTAAACCTCATGTCAGAAACACCAATGGGCCCCAGTGGTGGGGAAAACCAAAATAATAAACAGGAATATGCTTGGACACTGACAGAGGAGCCTGTCACGAGGTACAGGTAGCATGGGAAATACACTATTCATATATCTTCCGTTGAGCGGTTGCTAGATAAGTTCCTGAGGGTGCACACTCAGGGCTTGACTAGTAGTTCAAGTTTGTCATTATCCTCATATACAGGTATATGGTATAACAAAATGCTATTTAGCTAGCTCTCAGATGATAAGTAGTACAAAAAAACAACAATACAATTGTATAATAAAAGAAAGACAGAGACAACAGGCAGTGTGCAAAAACAACAACAGGCAATGTGCAAAACAACAAAAGGTAACAGGTAATGTGCAAAAAAACTTCAGATGTGCAAAAACATCCCTAAACAGAATTAAATAAAAGGATATAAATTATGGGGAGTGAGTTTAAGGTAGTTTGACATGTAAGGTAGAGGTAGATTTCAATGTGTGTTTGAGTTTTTGGTAAGAAAGAAGGCACTGTGAGGTTCAGATCATAGTTGAGAGGTGAGGTGAGAAAGGCTGGGAGTTTAATAGTTTGATAGTGCTGGGGTAAAAACTGTCTCTGAGTCTGGTAGTCCGGGCCCGAATGCTCCGGTACCGTTTTCCAGATGGTAGAGGGTCAAACAGTCTGTAGCTGGGGTGTGTGGGGTCTTTGATGATGCTTAGAGCTTTCCTCAAGCACCGTCTGTCATAAATGTCCTGTATAGATGGGAGGGCAACCCATAGTTGTAGTATATAATAGTAACTGCTATTACTTAATTTCATATACATTCACATACATAAAACACATACTTAAACACAGGTACTGTATGAGTGAGTATTGTGGTGTGAGTGGAGAGCGCTCTCAAAATGGATGATACTCACTGTTTGTTTGGTCTTGGTACTTTCAGGGTGGGTCAGCCTATGGTGGCCTCAGAAGGCCAAACCTAATCCCAGTTCTCAAGGTTTATTTATGGTGATGGGAAAAACCACATGCATGTGAAGAGAGGGAAATGTTATTGTTTGTATTGTTTATTTTCTGTATTGTTTATTTGAACCAGGATCAAAAGAACTGTGTTATTAAGATATGTGATGTTCTTTGGTTAGAAAGAAATTAATAATGAATGCATAATTTGTGAATTGGAGAAATGGTTTGTTCCAGAGGGGGAGGGGCTTACATGCTATTTAAGATGGCTCCTCAGCCTAAGAGGGAGTTGTTGGTGGTTGGTGAGTTAGGTAGTGTGACTCAAATCACAGAGAAAGCAATAAGACAAGATGAGTTTGTCTTTATTTGAAGAACTATTTCTGTTCCTTTTTGGGGTTTTGTTTTTCTGGTGTGGGGCACTGGGAGAACTGTAAATAATCTGCACTTATTTTACTTGAGTGCTTTGTGGCAGAGCCATTCTTTTATAAAATGGACCTCCTTTGGCCTTCCTGAGGCCATTGTGTGACAGATGCAACCAGGCACCTTTTAAGGTATGTGTGAATGAAACACCTTAAGCCCTTCAATTAAGCCAATTTGTTAGGAGTTCACAGTAGGAAAACTGTGGCACTTAAGTTGCACTTATCTTAATGTTTTTAATTATTCCTCTGTAGTGATACAGGATAGTGCTTTTTATTGCTAATATTTTACTGCAAGCATTGCTCCAACACATGATAGCATTATTTGGTGAGCATTGTTTGATGTTCTTTGTGAAATCTACCTGTAACCTGTAGAACTAAATATCCATTGAACCCACTAGAAGGGACCATATAATTTAATACACAAGTATCTCTTCTACAGATCAGATATTATTAGGACAGGAGTTGCAGATGATTAGGAGAATAGTCACGATCAAATTTTGAAGCTTAGTGGGCATTCAGTGTTGGTGATCATGCCAATATGATCATTCTAAAGTACTGTAAAATAATCCTTATTTTCAAAGGATGGAATTAACCACACCTGTTTCATAACCACAAGAGCAGGGCAGTTTCAAATGTATCCATAGTTCAATTTTTTAGGCCATGCAAATCAAGGAATATTTCCTTCTCAAACAACCACATAACTACTCATATAATCCCTTTTATGAGACTCTGCCAAGTGAGCATCAAGCTGTTCTGCACAATGCCTGCTCTGGTGATGTAACTGCTTCAGTTAGGAAATGTATATAACCTCACGTTTGTATGACACGGTCATTGTGTAAGCATTTGTAATCTCCTTGGACACAGTATTATTTTTCTACTTGAGCTGCAAGACTGACCACAAGTGTTTTGGACAGGGTCTGTCTGTTGGGATCTGGCCCAGTGTGATGTACAATACATCATTTGGGTTTTCCTGATACATCTTATAAGCCACAAGAGCTTCTCCATATTAGAATCTAAAGTGGTTCTCCGTAAACCGTCCGGAGCAAAACCAAATGAGTGGGTCTTAAGACTGTACCTTCCCGTAACTTGTCCAAACGAACAGATTCCAGCCTACCACAAGAGTTCTGGTTTTTCAGAGCACACATGCTTTTATGAGTGTTACCAGCAGAGCTATTCAGTTGCAAATCCAAGCACGGATCCTTTTACTTGGATTTAAACCAAAACCCTCCATATTACAACAATTTTGATCATTTAAAACCCATTTATAAAGTGGCTGTCACCGAGACGAGAACTGGCAGCAGTTCTTTTGGCTTGCAGATTTCCACCCTATCCACACAGCATCACCAACAGAGCTGGTATCCCACTGAAGGGTACAAAGTAAAATTTAATCTTAAAGTCCATCATTTTATGCATAGAAATGGGCACTGAAAGGGTGACAGTTTTATAGTGCATTAAAGTGAAATTTTAGCTACTTTACTAACCAAGAAACAGTATGAGCCTACTTTGATATAAATAGGTTGCGATAAATACACAGTATTACACAAATGAAGAATAACATTTTTTATTAAAGCTGATTTAACAGTCTACCAAGAAAGAGATGCAAACACTGACAGAGTAAAAGACCATTTCACTGTTTAGACAGGAAAAAGACAAGTGTAGCTTGCAAATTTTAGGGTACCAAAACAATCATGTGAGATATTGCCATCCAGAAGAGTTTCATTTTGGGGATTTTAGTCAAATATAAATAATAATCTGACTAAAAACAATTAATAATTAAAAGTTATTGTAAAAAGTAGTGCCACACTGAGCAAAATGTGCATTTGAGAAGTGTTATTTAACATTAGGATCTGAAATGATACCTGATAGACTTAAAAAAAATAAAAGCTAGGAACTAAATTTGTCTTTAAAGCACTAACATGCAGCATGAAGTGTATACATTTAATTTTACTGTACTTATCTGGTCAATCTGTCTCTGACAGTAGGAATATTCCTCAGACATGAAGGTGCCATCATCTCTTCCTTAAGGCTTTCTTTTGTGGTTTTAATTCATTATTTCAGAGGGAGAAAACAAAACTTCCTGTACCAAAAGGTGTCGTGTTTCTGTCTGAAACAAAACAGCTCTTGTCTCTCCTGCAATTTACCTGTCCTGGAGCAAAAATGGGTGTTTTTTTTCCCCAATTGTCAAGTTCAAGATCACGGTTCAAAGGGAGGACAAGCTTATATAGACGTTGTCCTAACGATTCTATTATGGGATGCAACAGCACCAGCAATAATTGGAAAGGGTTCTGAGGTGAGGGAAGGGCTGAGTTTTTTGTGAACTAGATAAGGTGTTGTTCATGCCATCTTGAGTTTCAAATATTGGCAGGCAAGATGGTTTAAAATGCTAGCATCTACTTATTATCTTAGGCTTAACTTTGTCAGTGACTCCAAGTTAGTTTTTTTTTTTTAAAAAGCACATGTTTTAAAGATTTTTTTAAGCAAAGAGCACAGAGATTTTAATGCATTTTAAGCACGGATTAAATTCCTTCAAAGAAGAATAAAACTTAAAGCCTGTTGAGATTTAATCATTATTATTTGTAAGTGATTAAGACGGGGTGGCTTACTGTATGTGGACCAGTGCAATAAAGTTGTAAATCTTGATAACTTCAGGGTAACAAACAGGTCCAGCTAGAATGTCAACCCATCTGTCTTTTCTAAAAGTTATCATTCATTCACCTGTTGATACTGTACAGGTGCAGGCTGATATATGATCAACTGCTACTATACTGCTGCCAACAAAATGTTGAATATTTTATATTTTATCCACAAAAAGAAAACATTTTAAATAGTGGAGATAATTCATAATTCATTTTGCCCATGCACCCCAAAACTTTCTGTACTTGAAGAATCTTGATAATATTCTAAAAAGCATATAAAAAGTTTAGGATCCTTTTCAATGATATGTCTTTAACATTTTCATTTGTACCTAATTCATTTTTAATTAGCTAATTAATTAAAACTAATTCATTTGTACAGTAACTACACGTGACTATGACTTGGAAAAAGAATGAAAACCCCCATGAATTGCAATAGTACAAAGCTTCCTCTTCAAGATATATTCAGTTTTAAGCTTATATCCATTGCCCTCTTTAATTTCTGAGTGGCAAGGTGTTGTTAAAAATTTACTGGGGCTTCAATCATTTACAGTAAACATAATCATAACTCCTACAGGATCCTTTCAAAAATGCATAAAGCTTATAAAAATGAATGAACAATGTGAAAAATAAGCTGTGGCTTCTTCTCCAGACTCAAGTCTTGGAGGTTATGTGGTTGTTTAATTTGACTATATGCCACAGTGTTTGGCATTTTTAAACATATTCGCTTGTTCCCTTCTTCCCATCCCAGCCTGTTTGTACCTGCTTGTGCCGAAGCCCTGAGGCAGGCTGGTATGAAATGTGTTTATTAAAGTCTGCTAGGACTTGTTCTGTTACCCAGATGGTTGTATCACACTTGGAGAACTATAAATCATTTCATCAGCTTCAAATATATTTCTCTGAGAAGCTCTAGAATTTGCGGATCACCTATAAAATGGAAGGGTGAAATACTCTTTTCATTGTTTAGTGATAAGGATGGGGGTGTGAGAAGAGACTACCAGTTAAACTTCAGTTGATGACATAAGCTTCTGCATGAACAAAGCGATAGGTATTTTTGGACAACTGAGATACTAACATCATTGGACGCATACTGTATGCTGTAACTTCAAAGACTCGTAAAGCCTGCTTACATCCATCTTCAGATTCAGGCTTTTGTTCTTTTATATATTACGAACTACTTGAATATTTTACCTTAATATTCCTGCAATATAAAAAGCACACAAGTATGGTTAAGATTAAAGTTCTTGGCTTAGAGTATTGTATTATAATGTTCTCGTTGTAAAAAATGGTACCCATTACACTTCACTGGAACATTCTTAATAAATCTGACTTAATATACACTCCAGTGACAAATACGTGAGTCCCTTTCACAACCCTTGACAACAGCACTTGTAATTAATCTAAGTAATTGTAATATCAACATCTGCTTGTGGGTAATGGATCCTGGGCAATAGTCACACACTAAGTGAATTACACTCTTCTGCATTTAGCAGTAAGTTAATGTCTCTTGAACTTAGTCCATTTTATCTCAGTTGGCTGTAAGCACCATTCAGTTGACGGCTTCCCTAGAACTAATTATAAATAAAATAACTGCTTTTCTTAAAGTGATTCATTGTTTTGACAGCATAAAGAGAAAATTAACAGCATTTTCCACTAATGTCTTAAAATGGCCGAGCTTTGAACTTGGAAACAGACAATGTTTAAAAACTCTAATGTTGGGGTCACTAGAAAAACGTTCTGGGACTATGCAAGAAGCAAATCAATAAGGATATTTTTTTTACTCTACTTATGTCTACTGAAATGACAGGATCTTACATTTGTTGTTGCTCTAATGTTCTTTATTTAATATACCTTTAAGTTTAGAACATGTCGGGAATTAATATTTATACAGTATGGTTTAGATGCATGTTTTTGTGCTTATATATACATTTTTAAAACAGGAAAAGTGAATCAGCTCTATTTGCTGACCAGGATAACAGTGAAATTTGGAGCTCAAGAATTTTTCTCATCAAATAAATAAACGAAGGAAAACATTGTCTATGTTGAATTTCAGATGGTCATTATGTGATTTTTATTCCAGAGCAGTTGGAGCAAAAATCCAGATAAATGTGTTCAATTAAATAGCAATGCTGAATCATTTGTGCAGAATACGTTTCATTGTTTTGTTTTTGAAAATTGGCATAAAGCAATTGAAAACTTTGAAACTTTGTCTAGTGTTCTTCTTTCTGGAAAGAAACACAAATCATTTGTGTGTATCAGGAGAAGAACCTAAGCATTAATAACCAAAGTTATTTCTGACTACTGTTATACTTCAGCACCTCTGCATGTACTTCCAGGAGTCTAACAATGAAGCAGAAACAGTTGCCAATCATCCTGACAACTGCAGTTGCCTACCTTTTACCAACATCATTTGTTCTATACTGTGAAAGAAAAAACCCAATGAAACCACAGAACAGCTAAATACGTCCAACAATGTTGATTGATGGGCCCTCAGTCCACCTCACTTGTTTACCAGTTTTGTTTTATGCATACACAGTTCCTTTTTCATTTCTTACAGAAGAGAACACATTGACCTGTAGTGTAAACAGCCTTGATAAATGGAAGGAAAATGGCAGAAAAGTGTAGCCATGCGAAATAAATATTTAGTCTTTTCCTTTAGCGTATAAATTTACACTTTGCTTGCATTATGGTCTCCGTCCTTCATATAACACATTATGCATCATTCAATTATGCATCAAGGGAGAAAGGAACTCTTTTTTTTTTGTGCTTCCATTTCAGATGCAAAGCCAGCGCCATTATAAATATGTATGCAAGCACATGCGGATTAATAATAGCTCTGGCTAAGAATCTTTAAAGAAATAAGGTACATATAAGTGAGAGACCTAAGGCTTGTGTCTAAAGGTTTTAAAAAGTATTTGCAAGCTGTGGTTTAGGAAAAAAATGGTTGCATGGTAGGAAGTCTGAATGACAGGACTGTGCTATAAAGATTTCTTTGAATAAAATGTTGGAGATGATGCACTGTTTACCGTACAAGCAGCCGCCTTCCTTAATTGCGTTTTAATTAATGCTGAAGCCAAGAAGGGTGGAGTCTGTGCTCCGCCAAGGAGATGCCACATCCAGCCCTTCTCAGCAGTGAGCTGTGCCCACAATGAGATCACAGAGCTACACACCTACTTCACGCATTAACAGCGGAACGCACCGTGACCCAGACTAGCCCGGCAAGTTGTAATATTGGATCCGAAAAGAGGCATTTTAATATTAAACCCTGAGTCACGTTAATTTCTGAACTCATTTTTTCCTTCTAACTGCAACCACATGTTTTACAACATTTGTAATCTTTTCCACTAAAGTGGATTTAGTGGAGGAAGAGGAGGTGCAATGGCCTGCGTGGTTTTTTTCCATGGTACATAGCGGTTAGAGATAGTGTTACATGGTTTAGATGAGGGAGAGCACATATCAAAGCATGGTAAAGCACATAAGAAGCCTTTAGGGATGCAATCCGTTTAAAGATTTCATCTTTCGGTAAACTGAGGTGCCTTGGGCTCATGTGATACCCCTGAGCATGGTTTGTCTTCCAGTTTAGACTCCCTTTTATGCCATTGGACTTTGAAATCTTTTTTATTCAAGTTCTTACATCATCTTGTGTCATTTCATACCCAGTTTTTTTTCTTTTTGTCATAAGCAGTAGCTATGTAAACAGAATGTAACCAGAAAATCTGAATCACACAATCTGAATCACAGTACAATCACAGTAGCTGACAATTATTTTTTTTTGTTCTTTTTTTGTTTCTTTCATTACTTTTTTTGACCAAGTACTGTAAGTGCCGTACCTAATTAAAGGGAGACACAGCTCAGAGTGTCCAGCTACCACTGTTACTGTGATATTATTAAATATTGACCCTTTGCTTAAATCACCACCATCTGATTAATTATTAAAAAGGAGTGGAAGTGTGGAAGATCAACCACAACAAATAATTTTTGGCCTTTATGGACTTTATGGACCTCAGTCTTTCAAAATTCTAACTCATTTAGTCAGCTTCCAGTACAATGCCGAAGCTCAATACAAAGTTCATCATCATTAAATCTGTGTCTTTTAACTTGGACTTGGACTTGGCCTGAATCATGCAGAGACCTGGATTTGTATCTTCTTGCTTTTTAACGTTCACTTGTATATTCCACACTATAGTCTCATTTCTCATTACAAAGAAGTAGGTTTGTACGGCCTAGTGTGGCCTACGTGCTGGAAGAGTGTAGATTCATAAGGATGGCACGGTAACCAGATGCTGCTTTACCTGCTGGGTCCTGTTTTACACTAATAAGTACAATCTGAAAGAGCCAAGCGAGACCTGTAGCAACAAAACAACTCAAATCCTCTGTGAGGGGATGGAATTCAGCCCTCCACTTTCCCCGACAGAAACTTGTCAGCACTCAACCAACTTAGACAAGAACCAAGGGATCTCCATAGCAACCTAGGAATGTTTTCTTTAATAATAGGCAACTTTTATGCGGTATCCCCTCTCGGAGACTGTGCGATATGCAGGGTTAACTCCTAATTCATTTTCAGACAGCTGCCAGTAAAACCCAAATGCAGTCAGCCAGCTACCCTTTCAATCTACCCCTCCCATCACATACAGTTATAGCATCTCCCTTTCTGAATGACAATTGCCAAAGTAGGACTTCCTACAGTAGGAACAAGTAATAGGTTTATTCCATGCTGAAAAATAAGAAGAAGAAAGAGAACACAACGTTTCGGCCGTGGGGCCTTCTTCAGGTGTGAGAGAGACAAGGCAGTAGGCATTACTATTACTTGTTCCTTTGTAGCCTACGCATGCTGATGCAGCTACTGTACCCACCTGAACTATATTAATATAAGCAGACTTGTTTTCTTCCAATACTCTCGATTCATGTGTAGGTGTCATTTCACACTTCTCCTCACCTCTCTTGACCTCGCACCACTTTATTGGCTACTCTGCCTCTCCCCTGCCCCCACCTCCTCCTCTGTCCTGGTTTTTGTTTTCCTAGGCTATATTATCTTTCCTGACCGTCCTATCTTTCTCAGACACACCTGAAGAAGGCTCCATATTTGAAATATTTGAAGAAGGCTCCACGGCCGAAACGTTGTGTTCTCTTTCTTCTTCTTTTTTTCAGCATGGAATAAACCTATTACTTGTTCCTTTGCAGCCTACGCATGCTGACACAGCTACCCACCTGAACTACTACTTCCTACAGTATGTGACAGAGGGCTATGCCTCAGCTCACTAATAAAACTCAAGCCATATTTAAGTAAACCCTCCAGTACAGTGTATGATGGTTCAGCAACCTAAGGTGAATCAACAAGTGTGTCTTTGCAAGGGCATTTTTTCCAGTTTGCTTCAGTTAATATTTTATTGGGGAACACACTGGTTTAAATTGGTTTCTTTAGCAAGGTTCCAGTGCATTGGAATAGAAAGGATTGAATTTGAATTGTAAAAATGTTGAAAAGTATGCAAATTTAGAAGACAACAGGAAAAGCATTTTTGTAGCAGTTACATCAGGCACTGCCCTGACCAAACAGTGTTACTGTATATCTTCTTAGGGACTCCAAAGGAGTATGTGTAATTTAAAAAACTTGTTTAGAAAGGATGTCAACAGACAGATTATAGAACCAGCATCTGATTATATCAGGTTGTTTGATCTTCCTACTGGCATCTAATGGCAGTTCATATTTACAGCCCTTCTGTGGACTGAAATATAGTTTGGTTTTGACTCATTGAGATTCACCACTCATTGAACAAGTATATGTTCAAAGGGGCACTTTGTTCATAGTGATCTCAGAGAAACCTGTTTGGAGTTACTGGTGTCTTTAAACTGGTTTGGGGAGAAGGAACAAATTCACCTTATCTCTTTTATTTCTTTAGTTATTGAACATGACAAACATTTTAGGCTTTTTTCTGGAGTTTTTTTTAAATGCTGCAACTTGTACCATTCATACACAAAAGTGTTTGTATTATTTAAATCACATATTTATCATAACTGTTGTCTAGTGGCAGAATACTGCCTCAGAAATACCACTAAAACGTGGTAAAAATGTGTAATACTAAAAGTAAATGAAGAGAAAAAGAGACACTGAACAGTTAAAAAAAATGAAACTTTAGAAAGAGGTCCACCTTCAGTTTCTTACAGAAAGCTTATACACTTACAATGTTAGATGTTTTTAAGTTCGATTAGGACACTAGAAAGGTCAGAAATCAATGTAAATCTAGAAAAAGATAATTCAGTGAGAAAAAAACAGATATCACAGAAATAAGGAAAGAAGAAACCAAAGTGAACCAATTCACATCATTTGTGTTGCTTCTTTAACAGTAGATATTTATATTTACAAGTATATATAATTTGACCAACTCCCTGTAATACATAAATAAAAAATACATTAAAATATCAGCCTTTCATATATATGTCTGTAGGTTTTGCATTAGAGTTTACATCACACGAGGAGGCCTTCTGCAGCCATGTCTGTGGTTTTCAGTATTATTACATTATTACCACTTAGCTCTGGAAAACTCACATGCTCGCTCAGAGATATTGGATAATTTGGGAAGGTGGTAATCAAGGGGAAAACCATACTTTGGAAATTCAGTCTCTGTTGATGTGGTGTGAATCATACTGGTTTAAAATTGAAAAGTCACAACTTTCTGTCACCGACTAAACTGCTGTGATACTTTTAAACATGGGATTTAACAGATGTCACCCCCCCCCCCCCCCGAAATCCAGACCGTTTAAAACTGTGCTGTGGAAAAGGCCCCAATCGTTTGGCACAGTGGAGTTGGTTGCTATTTACAGTAGGTAGTGGTGCAGTGCATGCTCAAACCCCATGAGCACCTGAGATTGAATCCTGGAAGGGCAGCAAACATCACTAATATATATCTCAATGCTGTCACTTTTGTGCATCTGGCATGTTTGCATACATGCTTGAATTAAAAAATAGTTCTGTATTTCTTTTCTTGCAAGGCCCTCCAAAGCATATGATATTTGGTAAGAATCATGGCAGCATTTGGAATAAATTCTTAAAATAACTGTCCCAACATTGTGCTCTAAACCGAGTAGATGGCATTCCAAGTGTGATATTGTGATTAATATGAAAAACCAACAGGCCATGCATCAGCGAAGTAGCCAAAGCACCCATGCAGTATTTCGTTAGATGGCTTTTTAAGTATTTGTTCTGTAGCCAAGACATCTGAGCACACTTTTTTTTATAGAATTAAAAAATGAATAGCAAAACAAGGCATTGCATGACCTGAATTTGTGAATAACATTTGGTTACCCTAACAGATAGGTTTGAAGATTTAATATCCAGTTCATTGCTACTTTACACTGAAATACCAGAATGTAACTCCATTGGCTTGTCTTATTACACAGCTATGAAGTTGCTTGGCCATTTAAAAAAAAAAAAACTTCATTTATTACAGTGCTGCAGAGAACGTACCCAGGAAACTAAATGCAATGATTGTCTTGTCTCACACACCAACCTTGAAAGGAAGCATTGCCACTTTAATCAAGTTCACATGATATTAAGAAATTCTTGTAGAGGGAACATTTTTTCCCTTAATATTCCCTAATTTTAGATAAAAGGTTGAGCACAATATTAAATCTCTGGAAAGTGGATCTGTCATGCTTGGCTGCCAGTCTATCCTAGCAGACAATCATCACTTTTTAATAAAGCAGCTCACCTAGAAGCTGACACAGTGGTCAGAAAGGCTCAGGGAAGGGGTTGCAGCTGTCACATTAGTTTTGTGTAACTTAGTTACTCGTTAACAAACATTTCAACATCGGCATTTCAGAGATTTGATGATGGAAGGTGGCATGAGAAATATTGCTTCTGCAGGTCCTGACTGTGAAATATTTTCCCCAAGGGTAATCCGAGGTTCCCTGCAGGTAAGTCATTGTGGTTCTAAATTACAAATTGTTGTACAGTGAGTTTACTTACCAGTGCTGCTTATTCAGTTTGTGCACAAACAGTGTGCTCACTCACTTTTTCTTTCTTCCCGCCATAGACAAAGTGTAGCATCTTTTTCAAATGAAGACCTGATCACCATGAGCCTCCATAACTAAACAGCTTTTTTTTTCTCTGAAACTGCGCTCCATAAATAGCCTCACAAAAACTGCCTGTTCTTTATTTTAGTCAGAATTTCCGGAGGAGGTCAAATTGTGATCTCGCTTTTACACTCTCTTGTGTATAAATACTCACCTGCTGTGCCCCCCTTGTGCACATCTTCTCTAGTCCCCCTCCCTCCACCCACCATTGCAGCTGTCTCCCTGGCTCATTCTTTACAAGTGAGGGGGGGTTTTGCAGCCTTGACCTTTTGGGCATGGCTGTCATTTCCTTCTCAAGGCAAGTTAATGCCAGCAATAAAATATTAAGTACATGTAGTGGAGTTAGTTTGGGCACGGTGACGTCATCGCCCTCCCTGCGCGTAGCAGGGACCTCAGCTGCCTGCCTTTAGCTCATGCGGCTGGTTCCCTGTTGTGTTATGCCGGATACCCGGGTTTGCGCCCAGGTGTTGTGGGACAAACCGGCGGGGTGGAGCGGCGAGGGCATGATACACTATCCCAAAGTCATTGTCTCATCAAATCGTAACTGAACAACTGAAATGAAATATTCACAAAACTGAAAGTAGGAAGCAGAGAATGTTGACAGCTTCATTGACACTAATTTTCTGATTCAACGGTTGACCCCCATACAGTATGAACAATGTTCCAAGGCTAAAGTCATTCAGATCTACTCAAAATCTTCTGGGTTCTAGCAGAGGAATTGCTGGACGATTTTTCGGAGGGAATTCATCTGAAACTGTCAGCTTCTGTATCTAAGGTTTCTAAGACCATGAATCTTTAGAATTCTTCTGAGTTACATAATGACATGGCAGAGAAGAAATTCAAATTGTGAGCAGAAATCCCCACAGGATCTGCGGGGTCAACCACATAAGAGAAATGTTTCCAAATGTTCAATGTTTTGGGTGCACTTCTTGATTGTTCCAGGACATTGACAGACGAGAAGTGCCAGCAGTAGCTGTTCACTAGTATATATTCTGTGCAATGTTTAATGTTCACACATGCAGTAGTGTTTATTTCCAGGAATATCAATTCTGCACATTTTGAAATATACTTGAGAAAATCACTTTTCCATCTGTTTTCTGTCCTCTCTTGTGTTACATTAAAGTAAGGTATGTCAAGAAAATTATTATGCACTGGATATAAGGAGTGAAATTCAAAATATTTACTTCTAGGGTGTAGACATATTGTATAACTGTTCATGCAGCACATAGATTTCTATTAATGCTTATAAAAATAAATACATCCACAAGCTTAACAATATCAGAAGAGAATGATTTCTAAATGCTCCCATGTTTGAATTTTAATGATGCAGCTGAATACCAAAGAGGAATCATGGAGTGATGCATTTTAGTTTTTGGAAAACAAAAGCTATTTTAAATTACAGTATAATGTACTATAGTATAAAGTCAACAATGTTCTTTTATCTAACCTCAGGTTTTTTTAAACAGACTTTGGAAATTAATGCCATCCTTTTCCAAGAATGCTTTTATATAAAATGTGGTAGATTTTTTATTATACATTTGTTCAATGTTATCTGCAATTAGTTAAAATTCATGGTTTCGAAGTTTTGTACATTTTGCATTCCCAGGCAGTTTATGTACGGAGAGTGACTGAGAGAAGACGTGGTTTTCTATAGAGTCACAAAACAGTGGTAGAACCTGTTAACCCCAGTCATTACTGTTCATAACATTGACTTTTGAGGTTTTATCATCAGGTTTGCCCTACTTCCTATTTTTCTGAGCACAGATGCAAACCTTACAGGAACTGTACATTCCCTTGCATGACACATATGCCAGTTATACACAGACTTCAACTTGGTACCAGCAGTGATTCCTCGAAAGGGATTTTTGAAGCACTTGTACATTCAGATTTTTGTATGGTAGTCATGATGTTGTGGCCAAAACCTAAAGCCTTGAAGTTCCTGATGGAAAATTCCAAACAGTCCCCTGCACAGCAGTAATAATGATTAATAAGCCTTTAAAGGTTAAGGTAAAATCACAGTTGAAACAAACTAGAGATAAACAAAGCCCATTACTTTACTGTACATTTAAAATAACATCAGAATTTAGACATTCCAGAAGGTATTTCTTGTCAACTTTCTTGTGAACCTTTGCTTAAAAACCTTTCCAGGATTATCGGCCTAACATTTCATGATCTATCTCATATTATTTAAGTAGTCAAACATCCAACTCATAAATAATAATTCAGAATTTGAGTTTATAACTGGTGACAACAGCATTGTCTGTTTTATGTTTGGTTTTTTTTGTAGAACCTTACCGTAATTCTGATCTTTGACAGTTACTTATTAAATCAGATTTTTCTTGTCGTTGTTTCCTCTGGCTTGGCAGCATCACTTCATTGTCATTATTCTGGGCTTGAAACACACATTTTGAATGATAATATATGAAAATGAATACTAGGAGACTATGTTACATAACCTTACGTTTCAGTTTGTTTCAGTATTTGGCAATATATTGATGTATAGCATAAACATTCTTGATTATATTATTGTGGGGGAAATATGATTATGACAAAAAGTTAAACAAATGTAAAACATCTAACATACTTTTTATATTGTTTTTCTTACAAATTCTTAAATTTCTCTCTGTTCTCTGTACTAGACATTACTGTTCATTACTACATTTTAATTCTTACTTGTAAGACCTTGTAAGGCTTTTCTACCTCTTGAAATCCTAATTAATTTTTAATTAATTAATTAATTTTAACTAATTTTAAAATAGTGAACTTTGACTTGTATTGTGACTGTGATCTGCTCACTCACAACAAGAATTGTATTTTTTCTACTTTTATTCTTTTTTGATATTCCTTTCATTCCTTCCCTCTATTATCACAGCCTTCATGAAATGTCCTTTCTAATGTTGTCCTCACATAATGTCAGTGCCAGTACCAGACCTGGTGGAATGTATATGGAGAACTGTAGTTTCTTTTGTCATTCATATTTGAAGTATAGTGCCCACTTCTAAGAAAACATCAAACATCAAACACTTTAAAAATTATAATGCATCTGTACTGCCATTATCACTGCTACTTCCCTTAAAAGTTTAGGCTCACAGATTAGTAAAGCCTTCAGGATGTCATTTCTGAATACGGTGCAGTCCTACATATGCCCTTTCCAACTAAAAAAGGAAATGCAACAATTGTGGCATGTGATATTCTGGCTCACAACAGCATTTTAATGAACAGAAGAAAATCATCCATTGAACTTAGAGTGATACTTCACACCTCTTTGGACTACTGAAAAAAGATTAATTATTTTTTTTTACTCTTTTCTTCTGCAAAGGATGTGCCACCTTGTCCAAGACTATATATTTAAGATTAATTTCAACCTTTTCCCAGGCTTTAAAAAATACACCCCTAGGAGCCCCTAGGAGCCTGGATCAGCATCAATCAGTTCACGATGACAAAATGCTGAACTGCTTAACAAAAAGAGTCTATGAACAGAACTTCACTGCTCTAGATTTGTACTGTATCTTCTGCTTACTGTGCGTTTCTAATGCATTTCTCAAGCTTTGTCAGGGCTTTCTTTGTTATCTAATGATTTATCTCTCTATTGCGTGTCTTTACGTTTTTTCAAAAGGTGCATTTTATTTGCAAAAGCAATCATGGCAACAATGCATATAAACCTCAACACTCTTCTGAGAAGTTCAGTTCTGGACTGAATGCAAGATTACTTTCCTTGGCTGCTTTCAGATTCCTATTTATTCCTAGTTAACTCCAACTGCTGCTCGGGATGCAGGATGTTGTGGTGACCATCCCAGTACCATGCTCCATGCCAGAGAAACCCACCCTGGGATACCACCACAGATTTAAATGACAATATGAAATGGGCAATTACAGTAGTTAAACCATCAAAGGCTGCTTTTTTTATCACCTTGGTGGGGATTTATGGTGCGAACGCGGATGAGAACAAATGAGCAGACATTAGCAGGATGTGTTGTGCATGCTAATGACGAGCCAGCTCTTAGCTGGCCTTAAGGCCATTCCCAGGTCAGAGTAGCTTAAATATAAACTCCTGAGCAGGGAGTCCCTGGAGTTTACACCAGCATGTTGGGCAGGGTCAGCCAAAAAAGATAGGGATACCTGCAGCCTCTTTGCCAACCTAAGATAATACAGAGTAAGAAATCTCCAAAGGCAATTTCATGACATGCTTCAGTTTAAAGGTTGGTCTGTTGCCTGATGATCACAGGGAACAGTATGATGTAGATAATACCAGTTAAATCAAGGTAATTTTTTGAAAAATATTATGCCAGTGGTTAACGTTTACGTTATGATTTTGTGTTTGTTTTTCTTTTAAAAAGTGGTAGAGGGCTTGCTGGAGAAAGGACTTGGAATGGTTTTCCTTCTCTGCTTTCTTTCTGAACTCACGGGGCTGACAGCTTGTGGGTCAGATCATTCTGTCTCGACATGCCAAATCTGACATCAATGTTATGATTTGCAGGGGTTGGGCATTTGATTCCATTGGAAGGCGCCTTCTTTCTTGTGCTGGAAAATAGCATGTAGTGGTATGTTTGGTTTGATCTACCCAGGACTTACAATATACTGTAGACCAGACAAAATGGGCTGGGATTTATGAATGATATAGAATCACTGGGTGCATCTGCATAATACAAAGCAAACTGGGTCAACTGTCAAAAGGTGATTAAGCCTGTCTGTTCAAGCTGTCTTTTTTGTACCAGTCGGTCACAGGAATAGATGCACTACAGTAAACCGTCTAAAAAAAAAGATACCACATTTGGTTGCTAATACTTAACAGAAGATGACTCCCAAAATTAAGTTACATAAAATATTAACATAATAGCAGGGAAGACAGCACAAACCACAGCTGGCACATAGTCTGCATGTAATAAAACCTCTAAACTGGCATTAAATGAATTCAGTCCACGACTGAGCCATAAAAGAGAATATAAAGCATGTAAAAAAAGTCTGAATTATTCCACTTTTATTTAGAAATGAATTTAAAAAAATAACTTCAAGGAAATTATAAAGACGTCTTTGAAGACAAAAAGAAAGATTGAAACAAAAATGGTAAGGTAGCCAATGTATTCCTTAAGCTCAAAAATACTTTTTTTGTTTCTGACATAAATTTTTATTTCAGTGTTAAATGGTATGATTATGTACGTCACTGAATTTCCACCATTAGCTCATTACGTCACCAGTTCATCAGGCTGTGTGAAGTTTCACAGTGTCTTTTTGGACACAAAAGCATTATGTAATCCCCCAATAAAACCAAACCCATTGCAACACTGGCCCAGTTAAGAGGTTGAACCTGCCAATAGCTACATCGGGAGAGCAGACTTTTCAAGTCTTGAACACATGAACAAGGTGATGTGCGTAACTTAAAGCTGAATAGAAATAGACATTCCAGTACTACAATAATCCAAAGCCATTGAGAAAGGAATGGTTAACTGAACACAAACTGTTTTCTGCTTGCCATCTCAATCTGCAGAATTCAGGCCAGTTCAATATTTTTTATTCTATCTTAAGATTGCAATTCACTAACAAAAACATAGGGTCTGAATGCCTTTAAGTAAATATACTGTACCTGTAACATAAAGCAACTTAAAGCAACATAACTTTCCCCTTTGAAGTACCATTAAAGAAGGCATCTACTCAGTAGAATGCTTGCCAGAGAAGGATTTACAAATTACTAACTACAGAGTTGTAAATAAAGGTTTTCTGGAGTTAAATTATTTCTGATAAAAAATATTTTGCACTGTGCAATGCTATCACGATTACTGTATAAGATACTTAGATTAAAAAAAACATGCAATGTTAGTCTTCCTCTTATTTGAAGTTTTATGTACCTATTCCTATGTCATCAGGGTTGTGAATAAATTTGAATTGTACTATATTTGTATGGATTAAATGTAATGTATGACAAGGTACATTTCAGTCTCTTTGGGTTTGTAGTGTTTGCAGTCATTCCTTGTTTTAGCATCAATGGACCTGAATTCTACAAGAAAATGATAGCAAAAACTGAATCTATTTTTTCACCATTGATTATTTGGTTACTTTTCATTCAATTTGTACTGTATTCAGACTCCTTGTCTTTATAAACTGTAACCCAAAAGGTCTTGTTTGTATATTTTATTATACAGATTCAACACATTAGTACTGAATTCTGAAAGAGCTGAGGAGGCAATGTGTTAATCATTCTAAGAGCTAATTTCCTTTTGGTTATTAAGCACTTCACCACAGATTGTGTACATTAAACATGTTGCAGGAAGTACAACTGTAAGCATGTAAATGGGGATTACATCATGTCGTTTAATGTTTTACCTTTTCGTAATGACTTACACTGGCATTTAATTCAAAGTAGTTGAAAATAGTGAAAGTCCAAACCTCTGTTAAAGGGTGGGCTGTCTCAGACCCCTTTTCTCAAGCCTATTCATTAATGATTTCCAGTTTGGTTTTAAAAGGGAGCTCCTTTTATGTGGTTGAGATAAAGTCGTTTTCAGCTTGCACTTGGCAATGGCGCTGCTGGGACCAGCAGACCATTACTAGAAAATAAACCTAATTATTTTCTGTGGTAGCGTGGTTCAATTACCCTTTTCCAGCATGAGCTTCTAACCCCCTCCTCAGTACACAATACATGTCAAACCTATAGTCCTCATCCAAAAAGTGAGATCACAGAAGGAAATTGACGCACAAAACAACCAAAAAAAAGTTTTCAAAACTGTTTTAGCTATTAAGGCAGTATGATTCTATAAAAGCTCTGTCATGTGATAGGCAATCACACATGCATAGGCATGCTGGTTTAGTCTGTTTCGTTTTCAAATACAAGCAACTGATGTCTTTAGGAAGCAAAAATAAAAGGATTTTTTTGGATGGGAGCCACTTTAATCTTTTATTTATTCCTTAAAGGAGAAATGCATTATACAAATGTTCACTCTCTGCATTTTTTACAATGAAGACTGTAGAGCAATTTCAGTAGTATTAAGTCTATGTATGACCAAACAAAAACAAGGTGTATAATGTATATTTGTTATTTTTAAACAAATCATCTTCTCATACTAATATATAATATATTAATCATTCATTTCTGCCACACATTCTGAGCTGAATTCTGCTCCAGGAAGATGGGAGCATGCTCAGTCGATACATTTAATTGAAGGACCGTTCACTTGAAACTAAAAGTAAAAAAAAAAATAGGAGTGAAAAAAAAGAAAAATGCTGGCATAAACTCTGACATGGTATAAACGTATAACATATGTTTTTATAAATGCAGTCAGATGGCTTTATTTTTTGAATCCCCCAAGGAGACAACCGCTTAACCTAAAACTATACGGCTTATAAACTCATCTTTTCTCCAGTATCCCTGCCCTGCTTTGAGCTGGCACACTGTGATATAGGGCTTCCATTACATAGGTCTGGGACACTATCGTACACTAAGTTCCCATTCTATGCATATATATTTTTGTTACACCTTTATCTTGTTTTTATACTGACATGCTTTTCCTTAACCACGGGAGTGGGACTGTAGGCAGGGGGTGTGAACAGCACATTTTTGGAAATGGTTCATCTTCCTAAGTTCAACTTGCACACTTTATTAACCCCATGAAAGGAGCTACAATAGGACCAGGACCTTGATAAACCAGCAACTATTTAACATCTTAGCCCCATGCTAATGAAAAACAATTTGCTTAATTATGTTTCTTTTCCAAAGTTGCATCCTCACCAATTTCTGTTAGAGCCCTTGCTTCTCGTTGTTTTTAACCCATGGGCTGCTCTCAATACAACACATGCATCTGCAGGTGTTAAGCATTAATTGGAACTGTATTTCCAATGTTAAAATCAATAGACATGGGCAGTGGTGTGCACTTGTCACAATTTTATTATCTCAAGCAAAATGATGATACAAATTGTCACCTCTCTAAATACTGGAGAACCACGACAGCCAAAACCAATAATAATTGAATACTACCACGTATAACTCTGTCTAGACTGGGAACGGTTAAAATTTGTACCCTCTCGATTTTGTTTGAGACATTGGGGCGGGTGTGGGTTGGCGGAACAGGCAAGTAAAGTGAGCATTCTATTGAGGTCTTAGTTTGGCTAATCTCCCCCATGTGACAACCCAGTGAGCTTTGCTGTAATGGAATGCCACAGACTGTTGTATAGGGGACAAAAAGAGACAGAGGCTTAATCTGCAGGGGGCAACGCTCTGTGTTCCAAAGCACCACAAACTCTACAGGGGAAAAAAATATTTCTCAGGGTTATCCCTGCCTTCCACAACAGCATCCCTCCTGGTACCCCATCTCATCAGCAAGGAGGAATAACCCTAAAAATCTCCACCCTTAAAAAAGGAAAACCTTTAACAAAACTCACGGAATTACTCTATGGTAACACTCTTTCTTGAAGATACCACATCTGCTCTACAGTCAATGCACACACGTTCCAATGAATTCCAGAACTTAGAAATAATGTAATAATGAATGCCTGGAAGGCAAATGCTCATCTGGGAAGTATTGATTCCTTGGTTTCTATAATTCTCAGTCAGAAGTACAAAACGATTTTTTTCTGTCTGCAATCTCATATAAGTATCACACATGCATATACAGTGTGCTTCCAACTCACTTACTAAACTCATATCTGAAGTGTTTAAGATGAAATTGCTGTCATTTGTACAACTATTATATTGTCTTCCATAAGCATATTAATGTCTACAGTGTGCTTTTGCTTTTTTTTTTTCTTAAATCTTAGGTGCTTCTATTTAAAACAATAGAAAATACTTTAGACAGCCCAAAAACACACATGTGCTACATGTAAATATACAAACAGTACTTTTCCTAATCTGAATAATAACCTGCTTTTGACACCTGAATTCCCGGGAACAATGCATCCAGTAAACAAAACTAATTTTAGGATTTTTACAGCAAAAGTTAACGGACTCCAAAAGTGATTAAAAAATGTGCTTTTATTTTATCAGCAAATCTTTACATTCATTTCTGTTTTCATGAGAACTCGACTACTTCACAACAATCCTGATCTATACTGAGGTATAGAAACAAAGCATGTACCATCACACTTATACCTTGGTGTGTGATTATTCTATTTTGCATGTGGTAAGTTGTTACTTTGATATCTGTTAAATTCACTTACTTAATATTCATCGGCAAAAAATGTTGTATTTTATGTATTTTTCTATTTACATTTACTTTACAGTAGATAAACTGTAGACCAGCTCTAGATGAAACAAAAGATATTAATTCAGAGATCTGTACCCCATTCATCTCTCCAGATCCTGGATCATGATCAAAACCCATAATGCTTCAAATTATATTAATTCATAGATTTCAATTTAGACAAAATTCTATACTCTACAAAACCATTGCCCTCTGTAGTAGAACTCTCAGATTAAGATGTTTTGAAGTAATAAGCATGTCCTTTGAAGTGCCCCCTCCTGTATATAAAGTACATCAAACATACTGTAAGAACTGAAATACATTTACCAACGTACTGTACAGAATCCAAAATATAACATTGATGTTGCTGTCCACTGCAGAGGTTACATTTTTGTGTAATTAATAAAAATAAAAGAAGGATGTAAATACTTTTTGCATGTCAGAATTAAAGCAAGCCCAGAGCAGAATTTAACAAGAGCACAAGGGTAAACAGTAAGTGCCTACATAAACAGTACTATGGGTTTTACAGTTGGTATAACATTATAATATAAATAATACATAATTTATTGCATTAATGATAACTACTATTAGACGTTACAATAATAATACTAAGTAGTATAATAATACTCTCAACATACAATGTCATACCAGTGTATGCAATCACAAGGCAGAGACTTTTTCAACAGCTGGAGAAAATAATGTATAAATATTAGGGTTATATGTAATACAAGAAACTCTTGCATGGGACATTGCATCCAAAATATTCCTGATCAATTCAATGCAAAATCCTGCCTTCTATTATAGAAAAAAATAATCTCCTTGCTCACATACTTCCTAGGATCCCACCCAGTTATTAAGATTACAAGGTAATCTTGTAGTTTATCTTATTATTATACTGTACAGAGGCTGGGATATTCTGCAGCGCTCAATAAGCATAAACATTGTTTGAAGCAGTCTATGTAGTTTTCTTCGTTTTCTTGAAAGTTGCTTTCAGAATGCACAACGATTAGCTGGATCATTTAAAGTAAGAAACGTTTTGTTTTTCATGGCTTTCAAATTACCAAATAAAGTTCTAGCGTAATCTGTTAAGGATTATGCCGTGAAGCCCTAGGATATTTCCCATTGTGCAAAAAAAAAAAACTTGTGTGAAACTTCAAACCACCCACCCCACCCGCCCCCCAAAAAAAAGAATAAAAATCCAAACCAAAAGTGTCTGTCTGACACTGTGTGACTTCCCAGTGCTGTTCTGGAATTCAAATGGAGACAGTATAATGAATAAAAGTCTTGGGGGGAATAAGGACACACTACAGTCTCTAAGTAGCCCCCTGCCCCTTCTTCAGTGAATCCCCACCCTCAATCCCCCTGTTTCATAAAAAACATTTGCATCACAATAGTGGCCTCAGCTCCTGCTATTAGAAGCACATTTGCCATCGGAGGTCTAATGAAAATGTAACATTATTTAAGCCCTCCTTCACAGAATTCTCAGATTAGCAGCGGGTGAGCGGGGAGAAAGCCGGTGTCTCAAACTGGGTTTAATTCCATTGTATGATAAGCATCGACCCCCTAATTCAAGCCGTACAATCCCCCTGAGACGGGATTGAGGGAGCAGTGAGTGTGGAGGGAGTGAGAAAGGCTGGGGCACGACTTGCTAGAACTACCCACAACACCCCAGACTGCACAACCCACCCCCCCCCCACCCGGCACACACACACAACCCGCACCAGCTCCCTGAAATCCCCCTTCCACCCCCTCTATCGTCACCCCTCCTCAGCTGTCCGGGCCCACAATAGGCTGAGCATCTTTTGTGGCATTAACGGCTTGTAGGAGAAGAAGAACAATGCATGAGAAGTGAGGAGTGCAGGGTTCCCACACAGCCCAATGTGTCCTCACACACCCCCCTCTGAGAGAGGCAACCTGCGCACAGCTGACCCCCCACCCCCCCGCCAAAAAGAAACCCTCCCCTCCATTACACACTCGCTCACTGTCTTTCCTTTTTTAATTGCACTCAAAAAGAGATAGAGACGGAAGGGAGAGGGAAAATCCCTTTGTGTGGAGTGAAGGGTGAGGGGGTTTGCCCCGAGTCCTGATTAATTTGTAGTGTCACACACTGTTGAGTTCCTCCGAGAGACGTTTCAGGTGGAGTGTTCAGCACTCTGGAGGACGAAGGGGAGGGCAGGGGAGGGGGAGGGTTCTGAGTGTCAAAGTGAAAGGGTGCCGTCAGTGTGACACTGTCCTCGTATTCAAACGTGACTTTAGTAACCAGAAAATAATGCTCAAGATTGTTTCAAGAATCCCATTAAGAAACATTTCATCTTCTGGTGATCTTCAAATTTGTTGGGATACTCACCTGAAACTGAGTGACGCCTTGGTGTATCTCGAAGATGATGTACGTACTGTAAATACAATTTATTTAAAAGCTATAAAACACTTTAGAAAGCATATTTTGGGGCCTGAGGCCGGCTGTTGAGCATGACTGAGCTTTTGGTTATTCTTGTTTTCTGTACACCTGCACATTCCCTTCTCATATACCACATTAAAAGGACAGAAATTACCTTCCTAAAGAAAACCTATGCACATTCAGTTCTGATTATGTAACCTAATGTTCTGTGTGTTCTCTCTCCCTTTTGGTAATCGGCCCTTGCATTTCTCACATAAAGCAGCATCAAGAAACTTGTCGCATGGGGTGGTTTTTTTACTCTCTTTCTCCCTAAAGGTTTAATGTAACATCATGCAAGCAATTATATGATGCAGTCTAATCACCTGCTCTCTGGAGAAAACTGGGAGCTCATTATTATGGAAGTTGGATCTTCCAGTGGAGTACTGTGAAGGAGACACAGAGGCGTGCCGTGTGAATTCGCCCCATGTTCATTGTTCTGCATTCGGCTGCGTCTCTAATGGAATCGAATTAGAGCTCCTAATCAGGGGGAAGAAGGGATTGGGTGAGGGTCAGTCGCTGCTCTGGCTTCAGGCTGAAGCATGGCTGTGTGTATGTGTGTGTGTTTTTATGTGTGTGTCAGGCTGGATTCTCTCCATTGTTCATTACAACAGCTGATTGCAGCCCATGCGTTTCAGCACACAGCTTCACAGGCATTTTCTGGGCAGCTGCATTCTTATCCCCTTCCTTGCAGATAAAGCAGTTTGCCACCATGAAGATGAACAAATCTTGCCAGTTAGTCGCAATACAGAGGGTCAATTCGGCTAGCAAAAAAAAAAACGTTTTTAAACTGCACTTTTCAATAAAGAATGTAAAGTACATGCGTACGTTGTCTGTATGGGGAATTGTACAATGCACTGAAAATTACATCAATAAATTGCAAACCTAATACCAAATAATTTCATTTTGAACTTTTTCAGTGCTTAGTCGATCATATATCTTTTATCAGAACTTAAATATGATATTCTGACTGCAGCATATTTTATTGTGCTAAATATATTTTAGACAAACCCGTTAGTTATAGCATCCTAAAGACTCAATTCTTAAGCAATGAAATATATACAGTATTCAACCATTCCTTCAGAGGAATAGAACAGTGGGAGATAATATAAGCTACAGTAGTTCTGCTCTTGGCAAGCAGGATGGGGTTTCATGAAATTACCCATTTAAAAACATAGGTGTTAATGTCTGTCACATCAAACCACTCATAGTTATAGGGAACCTAATATTAGTTATGGGGGACCTATTATTTCTGCATACTTGGAAACATGCAGAAAAATATATGCAGCAGGTAGTTGTTAACATTTCATTTTCAAAATTATTTAATAGAAAAATGCCTGAAGTTTCTGATTTAAAAAAATTGGAATTCTGTAAACCTGGCTTTTTTGAAGCACTATACAGTATGTGTGTGCCTGCACGTCAGAGGCCTTCCCCTCCTTCTGCCATTGGATGCCATGGTTCTGGCCTACAATCCTTCAATTTGGTTTTGTGTCCCTCTGTAAATTCCCACACTTCACAGCTTCTGTACTGTCAGGTCTAATCAGCAGTGGGATTTGTATTGATTTTCAGCCACCTGTGCCAGGCGCCTTGCTGTTTTGTGGACATTTCCCCGATTTCCTCGGCTTCGGCCTGCCACCGTCTCCCAGGGCAACAGTGACACAGGGTGCCGTGCAGTCCATTTGTCACCAATTGTCACCGTTTTGTTGTGCCTTGTCTGTGCAGTGGGTTGTGTCATGGTGATACGCAAGGGGCTGAGCGGGAGATCTCTCTCTAATAGGATGAGAGACCCCCTGCAGCGAGGAAACCAGGAACTAAACTGAAATCTGTAACTGTGTCTCAATCTGCTAGGCCAGAGGGTTCAAAGAGGAGCAGCCCGCCAATTAGGGACAAAAGTAATCACAGTTGCACATGTCTAAAGGACAGAAAAATAAAAGTGCCTGCATTTACTGTAACTAGCAACTAGTCGGTGCTGAGAAAGTATTGTTGCCCGGGCCCCCACCTCCTTATCTGAGTATTGGATCTTTTCATGTGAACAGGTGGTTCATCACAAATTGAGCCTGGGGTATTTTAGAAAGTGTAAGAGGCTCACTTTCAGTGGAACCCATGCGCTTGGTTTTATTTCAGTCACCAATCAACATCAACAGATCGCTGTTCCCTTTATCAGTGAAATACTAAACCAAACACTGGCACAGTTGTTGAGTGCAGCTTAGAAGTTATTTAACCCTTTTATACTACCTCTGCATTTGCTGGTCTTGTCATTAATTTGCACTTTGCTTTATCGGTGCAGTCTTCTTGTCAGGGTGATCTGTATGTAATGTACAGTTCACCAGTGTTTTTAAGATAAAGAAGGACAGCTTTTACCTAACTGAAATCAGAACTCCACATGAGGTACACAGTGGATTGTTTATTTCATATAAATATTTATTTTCATTTCATAAGACCAGATTGTGATTGATTGATGAGTTTACCAATCCTGGTAAATGAAAATTTAGAAAAATGAGCCGTCTTTACAGAAGGATGCTTACTGCATAGAGGAGGTGTTTGACGCGAGAGGGTTACGTTTTTCAGGTATGAGTACATGAGTCCTCGATTAGAAGGAGTTTTTCATGAAAGGTGAATTCAAGGCATGTTTCCTCTAGGACACTGTGATAAGATCTTGGCTTTCAAGGTCCTATTATTCTGCTTTTTATTTTGGAACTATGAATCTTGGGACACATCCTGTGAAGTCAGAATTAAAATAACATTTAAAATAATGTTTAAATAATGTTTAAAGAAGGGTAGGCAGAGTTTAACACATACCCTTGAAATGATAGGCATATTCATTTTTTTATATTTTAGTATGCCTACTTACTCTTGCTTGTTCTGCATTCCTGTTATTTATTATTCCAGTAAAACCTGGTGATTTAGCAATAATTATTTTAAATTCATGTATCCTTACTGTATTGGCAGAGGTGCTGAACAGCATGGTAATAAGACCTGTAAGAAAATAAATATCAAACAACCCTGAATCATCCAATTGTAAGTTTAAATTTGATAAATTACTCATGGAGACTTTTATTTTTCAGCAAATACATCACTGTGAAAAAAAACTGTGCAATAACTTCATTCTGGACATCCTTATGGTACAGTGTTTAATGCCAAATAAACAGAAGACGTTCAATATATTTTCCATTCCTTTTATAAATGATGTAAAAGGAATTTGAAAACAAAGACCAGTTATTGCAGATACATTGTATACAAGGAAATGTTTAAAATTTGATGTTGGCTGTACATTAGATGTAAACATACTGTATTGATATAAACATAATAGTTGAATTAACAATTAAAATATTTACAACTTTAGGGCAAATTTATGCACTGATAAAGTCTGAGAACTTAAATGTTGTTATTTAGAGATTTGATGATCACCCTACATAGCTAAAATGTCAATTTAATAAGATCTGTGTCAATACGTATATATACAAAAAAAGGTACAAAAGTGCTAAAGTGATTTCATTTATCAACTGGGCTAGGAATGGTTTACTAAGACTGGCAGAGCCTTAGTTTATATAAGCCTATCTTAAAGGAATTCTGTTAATCAGCTCTGCGTATCATAGACCGTGACATGAGATGGTCTCTCTGCAGGAGAGACACCAGCTTTCTCAAATTTATATGTTTTCATTCCGGAAAGTGATTATTTTACTGAGCTGCAGGAGAAATTCAGACAACGTGGAAGAGTTTGTTTTCTCAGGGAAAATTGATGCTTTTAATAGAGAAGAACTTTGTCAGCATATAAAGCTATCCTAAGGAAGGAGATATGGAGATAGTGTTTCTTCTCAACATTGTCTACTGTCCATACCATGGTGCTCTGTAATTAAAAGTAAACACCCAAATGGAGAGGTACTGCCTGAGGGAAACATTCTCCATCAACAATACAGACAGTTCAGCTATTTGGTTTTACCAAATAAGAAAAGCTGTGAAATTGATCTACTGTAAGTCAGCTCCCTCCAAGTTCAGAGGATACCAGTCAATGAAGTAACCCAGCCAGCAGAGGGAGACAGTTATATTATTAGCAACCACCCCCCTCGCCCCCTCACGTATTCATTACTTAATAATTAATGATAATATTTAATATACTAATATTAATTATACTAATATTATACAATATACTATACTGAACAATGAAACTGTAGCTTTTCTGCCAGATCTTCCCGAGGACACCTAAACAGATGCAGTAGGTTGGTTTAATTTTTAAATTTAAATTTTATTGTTTCTAATCGACTGGAAGATTTTGTTTTTAAAAAAAGGACTTCCAGTTTCAGTTTAGAGACTTTATTTCCAAAAATAAGCACATACCAGGAAAGAGAGAACTGGAAGGCATAATTAAATTGTAACCGTGATTATAACGTGCTAGGGTTGTTTGCAGCTTAGATGTTACATGACAAAATAATCATTTCGAATAAAGAAAGACAAGCTAGGCCTCTTTTCTCACATCGCAGCTCGGCATTACTTCTGGGAGGGTGGGGCAGCCGGAGAGAGGGCCTGTGCAGTCCAGGCACAGCGTGAGTTGTGTTGCAGGGAGACGAAGAATGATGCGCCCTGACTGAACAATTAACTTGTCGTCAGTCGCCCGCTGTCCACCCCGATGAGGGCTACACCGTGGGTCCGACCTGGCAGCCTCCAAACCCCACATGGCCTGCCATCCTCACTCCATCTTCACGGCAGGAGCGCAGCGCGGCATGCAAGCCATTACCCAGGACCTGAAATTACTCCCATACTTCATTCTCCACAGACAGAAGCGCAAGTGACACATTTGGCTCCTGAGCACTGGTTGTGGATAGGAGAGGCAGAGCAAACCTTTCTGCTATTCCATGGAATAAGACAAGGGAGTCACGGTTCAGATGACAGCCTGACTGCCTTTTCTCAATAACTTTAATAACTATTGAAATATTTTTTTCTGGAACAAAGAACACCACTCAGTACTTCTTTTCATTAGCAGTTTCTCTGAGCATGAACGTTACTGTCTCTCCGTGATTTTGAGAAAAGGGCTTCTCTCTATTATAAAACTGTGAAATGGTTTCATTTTGTCAAACGGTAGTCTGATTTCATTTTAATACATCTTATTATTACTTTAACCTTGTGGTTCCACGTCCAGAAAAGCAGACGAACAGATGAATGACAAAAGCTGATTTCACGGGCCTTGAAAATGAAAGCTAGCTAGGCATGGTGAGTGTGATCAGCCATTTATTAAAATGTACTCTAAACGTTTTTTAAGATAGTTATAAAATAATTCAAGGTACTAATAGATGATTGGTTCTTGTAATTAGAAAAAATAAAAGCCTTTAAAACGGATTTTAATGGGGTGCACTGTTAACCTTTTTGCTGTGTCTTCATATTGGAAGCCTCATACTATATTTTCACAAAGTGACAATCAAAACAATATTCCAGCAATTTTACCTCACATAAAATCAATTGGTGCCAATTGTCAGAATAAATTAGTGCCTTGAATCCTTATAATTTTATCTCCACTTTATTAAGAAAGTATTTGTACCTTTTCCTCTTCAAAAAGTTACCTTTTGTATTCCATTTCTTAAGGAGGGAGGAAACTTAAAACAACTGTAAAGGGATTTTTTCCCAGTGGCTGTCAAAGGAACTCAGTGTCCTAGAGGTGACATTTTCAAGTGATTCCACCACGTTTCTCAAATCAAGCTAGTAATTTAAAATTTTGCAAACGTACAAAAATGCTTTGAAAATTGCCTCATACAAACAAGTTTCTTCATCGGTTGCCAGAAAATTATGTTGCTTGGAAGTGTTTCTAGGTCCGACGAGATTATAAAAATATGAAGTTGAAATCTATATAGGCATCTGTTTGGGTCTAGGCTGTCACTTTAAGTTCACCAATCAGTGCCCGTTTGCAAACTGGGTAGGTTGTCTATCCTCTTCACTGTCTGTCATTTTTCTTGTACTCTTATTTCCAGAAAACTATGTTATGAGGGAAAAATCTGCCCAAAGACACGTTTTGGAATAACCTCATGTAAACACAACTCTGCGGAGTTCTAGGCCATATGGAAGTGATCATCATGCAGCAAGCTGGCATAATGTCCTCAATACCAAGTCCTAGAGATCACATATCTCCTGAAATACCACATCTAGGACTGTCAGCAAAGCCTACAAGCCAGTGAGTATCATTGTTAAACTTTATTAAATTAGAAAAGTTAAGGGGAGCATATTATTTAGTACATTATATCAATGGATATGATTATAATCAAACAGCTTACCTGGACAGAAGAAGAAAATGGAATCTATTTTTTCAGTGAGCTAACATTCTGGCTGTTAGCTCACTGTTTGGCTTTTTATTTCATTTGTCATTAATGTCAATGGTAAATGTATACTTTAAGAATCCACTCCGCAGGTGGGGTTAAGGTTAATACCGCTGCCTCACAGCTCTAGGTCCCAAGATTTAATTCTAACTTGGAGAGCTTATCTGTGTGGAGTTTGCATGTTCTTCCTTTGTGGAGATTGCTTTTTGGCGGGTGCGTCACTTCCCTTCCACCTCCCAAAGACATTCAGGATAGGTTTAATTCACAAAGAGATTTCATAGCTGGAGTGGGGGTTTCTTCCTAGCTGCACAAGCAGTACTAGCAACAAAACTACAGAGAGCCGAAGGGGTTTCATGGGCTAAATGGCCTTTGGTCTGTAGTGGCCCTTCTGATGCAGCTTTAAATGTGTTATTTTTCTTTTTTACTCTTTTTTGTTTTTTTCAGGCAGTGCATTTTTAATTATGATTATACAGTTGGACATTCATTTTACTGTCTCTGCATTTATCCTTCTATTTTATGTTGCTCTGAGTATCTTTGTTGGAGCTTCCAGCTCTCAAAGTAGCCACTGTCTATGTGTAGTCCTGAAATCCGAAAACAGGACTATTGAGAGGGCAGCTGTAAAAATTTGATTCCAACTGTTCTGATGCACTTTACTGAAGGAGACCTTCCTTTAGCTTCTTTGCTTGATTGCCATAAAGCTTTTTTTATCTTTATAAAAGTTTTGCTTTATAAAAGTGGTAAGCACAGCGCCCCTTTAGTTTGTTTCTGTTTTCATCCTGTGCTCTGTTGAGATTGACATGTTGGAATATCAAGAAAACCAGGAGCACAAAACATTGATAACCCAAAGCCAAAATAAGTTGAATAAACAAAACCATTACCTAGTTCTTGAACAGTCTCTAAGTGATGGATGTTATTTATTCAACATTTTTTTAAGTTGAGCATTGTTTTAGAGAAGCCTTTGAAAAGACTGACATATTAGACTAAAAGAAAAGTTGGTCACGCCTATATTAGTGTGACTGGTTAAGAGGGATTCTTACAACACTTTTCTCTTTATTTCCTCCAGTGTCTTACTGGAAGAAACTTACTCCAGTGTTTATAGTGTTTGGCCCTTGCTGCAGGACTTCATTCTTTTCTGGATTTGAAAAGCAGCTCATTATGTTTAGCCACACTGCTGTTTAGGTACAGAGTAATCCATTACAAAGCTTAGTTCTAGATGAGGACAAATCAGGATTTCTGTTCTCCAGTCAATTTGAACTGTTACACAATATTAGTTCAAAGCATGAAGACTGGAGACTAGCAGGAATGGAGTGTGGTGGGAGCCCAGCTGGAGCCTGAGGCCTGCACTATGGTAGCAGGGATACAGCTCTGCTGACAAACTTTGATGAATGAAGTCACAGTCAGCCATTTCACTGCGGCAGTATAACAGTGCAAAGTCTGCAGCTCCTTAAGATTCAAAAGGGGTCATTGCATGGCAAGGCCTAAGGTTTTGCTTTTCGTGGCCTTGACCTAACGTTCTCAGATGTATGGGAATCCCTCGATTTTAATGGGCTCCAGTCACCAATGAAACGTTTCATTAAAACTGCTCACTCAGAAACAAGTTTAAAGAAATACTGGAACATTCCAAACTCTTCAGATAGGGGACGGATTAATTTCCAATGTACAGTACTGGATGTTTTATTAAGATTCCTGTATAGGTGTGAAAGGGAGTCTGAACTGCCATGTTCATGCATATAAATTTGCAATGTCTTAGTATTATGTGTTATGTTGTTCTGGCACATTTGATTGTCATTTTTGGCACATTGTTCTGAACTAAATTAAATCAGGTTTACACTCAATAAGGTGGCACAAGGAGTGTTACTTAGAATATCTGTTTTAGTGGTAGATTAAAGAAACCCTTTTTCTGTTGGCTTCTATATACTGTAACCTTAAGGAATGTTAGAAATATAAAGTCTAGTATAAAGTCAGGCTTTATGCACGTTAACTCAGTTGCACAGAGTGTTACAGAAAAGGTCGCCTTTATCTTAGTGAAGGTGGAGAGGGTATAAAGCTGACACTGTCTCTACCTTGGTTATCTTAAATATAGCAAGTGGGAGGGAGGGAAAGACACTTAAAAATGCATAAACTGTCTCAAAAAGTCATGCAAATGAAACTGTGGCTTTGAGCAACATCTAGTATCCTGGCAAACACCCCTTGCAAACTCAAATAGCCGCAGTTGCTTTCAGAACTCACACTGCTAGCCCAAAGAAACTGCCTGTTAAACTGAGAAGAAATCTGTTTTCATCAAGGACAATATGCTCTATTTCACAAAGGTGTATGTCTGGTGCGGTGGGGCAGTAGGAAACGGGCAAAATGACTCACATCAACCTGTAGATATCAAAGCCTGCAATAACACTATATTTTTTAACAATATCATGACTGTTTGTTTGAATAACCTTTTATGTACCGTTCAAATATTTTTCTTTTTTGTTTCAGGAAAAGCAAAGTAAATGAAAAACAAAATTCAAGAAGGACAAACTAGCTTCACTTAAATGAAAACCCCCAAAATATCTGTTAGTGTCAGACAGTATTTTTGACAAATTACTTAGCTTTCAATTTTATCAAGAAAAAAAGGGAAGTGGCACATGAAGAAACCATCTTGAAAAAACGAAATTGAAGACTTTTCTAAAACTAATCGTGTACCCCCCTCCCCACCCCCAACACACTCTTTCACACTCACATTAAACCCATAGAGCCTGTCTCAGTGGATTGAGAAATTGCACCTCACTCCATGGCCTCACAGGCGCTGATTGATTTGGGCATCACTCAGTTGTGTGGTGAAGTTTAAATAGTATGAACTGAAATTGGACCACGGAGCACGCAGAGCAAATTGAATCAAGCTGAGTCCCGGATGGAGCCAGAGAGGCCATCCTGTCCATCAGTCAAGTCGAGCAGTGATATGCTCTCTCTGTTTTCCAGACAACCCAGAGTTGTGGCAGCTGTCAGTCACAATGACAAATTAAGGCCTGATGAAACAGAAGGGGGTTACATCATTGCTTTTTAATGCACCCGCTGTCTGAAAGATGTGGCTGATGTAGACCGCCAAGTTGAACAGATATCTACAACAGATGAATTATTTGATTTACTTTTGGAGAACATGTGTGGTTCCGATCGTAACACTTTTTATGAATCTCCCATCATTTCTAATGAGCAAATCCTGTGTTATAATATATTTCTCTCCCTTCAAGCTTAGGCTGATGCTGCAGAATATTTCAGCCAAATATTTCAAGTGAATCATCTCCTATCATAGTGAATTCTATCTGCGGAAACTGCATGGACGAGCTCTGCAGAAATTCAGTAAGAATAGCTTGGAAATTACAACTAGAATATATATAGTTTTAATCAACTGGCTAATAAAGTAAGAGCAAGGCTGGAATGGGCCTCTTGCAACAGAATCATTATTTAATCCATCTATTTCTCAGACAGAAGATTTTTTTTTTCCTTGGAAGGGGCTAATCCGACTTCTTGAAGTCTACAAAAGGGGAAATGTGTTTGACATAAGCTCAGCACACGCAGTTGGGGAGGCTGAAACAGCAGGATACAATTAATGACTATGGAATAAGATTGTTACAATATGGCTTTCTTCACCCCTCCTCCTCCTCTATAGTGCTGTCATATTTCACTACTGTGGGGGACCAGGGCTTTTATTTTCCTTTTTTTTGTTCTCCCTCTGTTAATGTTTTGAAGCCGGTGAAATGTGCTCTTGCATTTCCAGATCTGACCAAGAGATTCAAGTGATTACACCGTGTGAAAACATTGATGAGGTTATTCTGTAGTGGTTCAACAAGAAAAAAAAAAGGTTTCTATCCAACGACATCATCCTTACATGTACCTTAGATAGCCTTAAGGTATCCTTTTATATTTATTTTAAATGAAAAAAAATGCGTGAATGATCCTTACTTAGTGTCTTATCTCTAGAATGAAACCAGGTGGTTCAGTAGTTAAGAAAAAAAAATATTTTTGCAACAGGTTTCCTAGTTCAAACCCTGGTTGTGCAACTAACTGACCATGCATATTACCCTTCTTAAGATAACAGATCTCTTAGTGTTCTGATCTTCATTTTGAGTGTAAAGCGTAAAAGATCCTAATGTAAATCACTGTACAGCAACGTTTGTTTATGCATAATATGGCCAAATAATCTCTGTAAATCTCTTTTTGATAAAAAAATCAGACAAAAAGTGGTCTAAATAAATCCAAAAGCATTATTTCAAATGCTGTAAATCAGAATAAGTTCTGGAAATTTAAATTAAGACTTTGGAGCACTGCTGCAATCCACTAAAGAAATCATGGAGCAACAGGTATTAAACACAATGTTGCTTGATTTTTTTAAATAGCTAAGGCGTATAACCTGTTTGATTGAATGCCTGCATTGCTGGAACCTGAAGATGTTGTATAAAACGGCTTAAATCTCTATTTATATCAATAACACAACTTGGAAGTGCTTTTACACATTACTTTGAAATAGGGCCAGAAAAAGAGAAGACAAAAAATCTGGTGACCAAATGTTGCAGGGCTGCTGTAATCGTTAGGAGGTGAAATTACAAACAATATGCAAACTGCTGAGGTCAGCAGAAGTGGCTGTCTGACAGGAGAAGAAGAAAGCAGAAGGCGGACGAGCTCTTTACAAGGTGTTTAACAGCCTCCCTGAATCTTTGCACATTAGCGTTTGGATAGCCTAACTCGCCCAGTTCTGTTTATTGGCACTCTGCAGATAGATTTTTTACGTTTTTGAGCTGGCCATCAATCAAAGCAGAGCTTGGTTTTTCCCAGGCCTAACGTTCCGATTTGTATCTGTCAACCAGCAGGCATTTTGCAGAGCTTGAACTGCACCTCATTTGTTTGCGAGCCAGTAGCGTTAATTTTTAACTGTGGTTACCCGCCACTGGGTGGCTTTTACCCAGCTCTTTGTATTTGGCCCAAAGGCTGGTTCAAGTGGCAAATTGAAAGAGACTAGCAATGGATTTACCTGGGCCGTGACACACCTCTCTACCACTTCTGCCCGACTACGTTAATGGCAGAAACAGTGTATGAAACCACCATAGTGCAGAAATGTGTATTGCAGTTTATTGAATCATAGTGAAAAGATCTGAGAACAGGAAAGTGAACAGGAGCACCGTGAAATGCAATTAATTTGTATATAGGTATAATAAAAAGACCAATTAAAAAATCCTCAGAATTGAAGAATTTTATGCTAAGGAATGATAGAGTACCTGCCCTTCAACAATAAGGTTGTATACAGGACAACACTTTTATGTGTGGTGATTTCTCATACTGAAAATGGACAATGTACCTTTTCTCTTGAACATTTTTTGGTTGTTGAAGATGTCCCAGTCTGCCTTTCTGCTGCTGTAGAAGTGAAAAGTATTCCAAATGGCCTGCGAGAGGAATTTGAATGTGTCAGAATACCAGCCAAAAAATCCAAAGGAAGTGAAAAATCCTAATAGTACCAGGGTCAATGTTTTGTAAGTATTTCAATGTTTGAAACAGAAGCATTATTCTGAAAAATTAAACAGATTGTGTTTATTATGATTTTGGCGCAGTGTGCATATTTGAAGACTATTGCCAAGGAATGAATGAATGACTTGCACACGGACAAAAGTCGAATGGAGTCATCTGAACATCCATCATCCCACTTATCTGTAACCTAAGACTGTGTTCCTGCATATGGACGGACTGGTATTTAATCTGTGTCAATAGTAAAACCTAATAATTGACTTATGTTAACCCAATGACATACCTGAACAAACCTGATGCCTTTCAAAATCTGAGCAGCTACTTGCTTAAAAATATTATCAATACTTGCCGAAGTGTAACTCTCAGTAGTATTATTTTTTTGTATCGTGGGACATCTGTGATGTCTGTTATTTCCTCTTGAAAGCACACACACACAAGGAGAACTGCAAACTCACTGTTTCGGTTAGACAGCTTTGACTCGTTCCCAACTCCAGCCTGGGCACGGCAAAACTTTCAGCTGCAGTTTCCCTCTCTTTTAGGCTGGAATTTCGCAGCAGGTTATAGAAATTCATCCCTCAATGCAAAAAACAGACTACTCCAGCAATGGTGTCTGGCGGAGCAATGGACTGTTGTTGGGCATATCAGACTCTCATTTATTGAATTCACACTGTGCAACCTGGAATTACCAGATTCTTTTCATTCAATTCACTTAAAACAGGTTTCTTTTGATTTTGTCTTCTCCTTAAGTCCCCTTACCTTTCTGTAATAAGAGTATTACATCATTTACTTTGAGTAACAGTTGCACACATGTACAGCAATGTTTAGCTAACAGCTTAAAAAAAAAAAGCTTTTTTATTGATTAAACATGTGGCAGGCTGCTCACCAAGAGCCTGGGATTTAATGACACCTGTTAGTTTCAGCTGCTCCTGCCATTCCCTTCTGCTTTATTAGATTTAATGTTAATTCCATATTTTTAGTATCATCCAAAACCCCAAGCTTTCAGAGCCTTAATATTTTTTAGGATAACTTTGAAAGAGCAGTGTGGGCTTTTCCTCAATCAATAAAGTCTTCAAACTAAATCTTTAAAGCACATTTTGGTTTATGTTTAAACCAAATATAATGACTGTGTGTTATGAGCTAGACATTCTGTCCAGTTACCTGGCACTGCGGTTAATTGTTGGCATGTTCACTGACACTACAATGGCAAGCAAACTGGTTAAGATCTTGAAAAGGGTGGGACTAGCTATCAAAATGTTTTGTGAGGGCTTTTCTGGTGCGTAGTGATGTGTCAATAACTCTTAGTAATTCAAAACTACTTTTAACTTAGCAAGCACCAGACAATAATGACACTCATTATGATTCTGCCCATTAATAATGTCTAAGTGTCACTGTAAATGTGGACGTTGTGAGATTTTTACTACCTATTTCTGTGCAATCCTTTTTTGACCTGGATTATAAATCAAATAAATAGTTTATTTTTTAAGACTGGAAGCTGTATGTCAAATGATTGCAATCGCTTATGCTTTTGAAGATTTTAGCTTTTGTGGCGAGTTCTTTTTTTTGTTTTATTAACCGCTGTTCAACTTTAAGACTTTTGTTTTCCTGTAGTGGAACGTCCATTAGACCAAGCCAATGTAAGACGTAGCACCTTTATTGCAGTTGGGCTTAATCCCCTCCAACTTGGCTGAGTCTCAGTGCAGCTGTCATTGTATGCTAGCTGTCAACACTGGGCGCTGCTCATGAGCAGACCTCAGAGCTCATCTAAGAGCAGCTGGCAGAGTGCCTTGACAGATTTCATGGGACAAAATGCTGCCGAAAGACTCCTCTAACTTCTGTACAAATGTCATACAAAAATGCACGTTTTTTTCCCCAAAAATATTTCCAGGGTTGGACCAAAATGACCTACCCCGTGTGCTTTCTTGGTATTATTTTCCTCTTTTCCATAGGTAGAGAAATCTTCACAAAAACTGTGGCATGTTGAGCACTTGTGTAGAAAGCTTATTGTTCACAGGCTTCTTCAAAGTTTTCTTGCCAGACCGCTTTTTGAAAAGTGTTCATGTTAAAATGCTAGATAACATCTGTTTACGCGCAGTTGCGTAGCTCAGGGGGCTAGACAAATTGTGCAGAACTTGAAAACTTGTTGATGTGCAAAGATTCTCTAAAACTGTACATGGGTACAGAGAAACAATTGTTCACAAATACTCTTTTCATTGAGAGAAAGCCACAAGCAATTGGCATATTTTTGTAGCGATTATATATACAGACTGATATACATGAGAGGGGAAAAATTGATCTGGATGATGTCAACTTTCCCTAAAATTAAAAAAAAATCAAAAAGAACTGGCAAGATTTCCTCCGTCACTGTATTTGCAGCACAAAGTTCTGATGCTCCCATCATAGCTGGAAACCACCCAGCTGTGTGTGGAAGCACTAAGAGTGACAAGCTGCATTGAAACTTTCAAAATCCGTTTCCAATTTTAAATACATTTGCTGCAAACTTCTTTTTTTAATCAAGCGCTTTGTAAATGTGGCCTACAGTGTCATTAATGTGGCCAAATGGAGTTTTACATCACATCTATGCCTTCCAAGACTACACCACTGCTTTCTTACTGTAAATCGCTGAACCATTTTGACCAATATTTTTGAAAGCAATAAAGCTTACCTACAGTATATGTAGTTTGTGCTGTTTTTAGGATCCTACATCTTTGCTTAATAACTTATTCTGAGGCAGTTGATAGTCATATAAATTATCGAAAAACATAGAATATGAATATATGAAGAGTTTATCTGTGACATTAAAACATTTCAGTGTTTTTTTATACGGAGACTTCAGTATTTCAAAAACATGGAAGTAATTTGCTTTTAGCATTCCTTTTATGAATATAGAGATTGAGAAAACTTACTAATAACTCAATCAACAGAACTTGTTTTTGATTTACCCTTCAAAATGAAGTGGTGTTTTTAGAATATCTGATACACACTGCTTTATTTTGCAAAATTAGACATCAGAATAAGGAAAGAAAAAAGCAGTGTGGAAAAAGCGAAAAGCAATAAGGTCCCTATTGTAAATCCTAAATACATTTTAAATGCGTCCCTTTAAATCCTACATAACAGCATAGCTCTTAAAGACGAGGCCTCGGTCACATTCCTCTTCACTAGTTAGATCATCTTCCTGCATAGTGTGTCTTCTTTGAATCATGGGCTGCTGTGTGTTAACAGAAGGAGTGATATTTCAGGGTTATTAGACAGTTTTTCAAAGAGAAAAAAATGTAAGGCTTGTCTGGGGGAAATATACTCAACAAAATAAATGGTCATGGTGTCCTCTCCCGATTGTGCTGTAAACTGTTTTCATTGTCCACATCTCCTGGCATTGTAGCTGTTGGTGATGTGGAGGGGGGTGGTAAAAAGAGGAAATGAGTTTCTAGAATCCCCCACTGACCATGAGATTCTGGCCATATTTCACTGGGCCATTCCCCAAAGGAAGGGCAATAGAGATGAACCATGTCATCTCACACATGTTCAGTATAGAGAGCACTTGCAGTTGGAGAGGTAGAGGGTGTAAAATAAAACTCTAAACAAAACAACAGAGACTTCACACGCTGAAGCATGGGCATCTGGGAGCCATGTTTCCTAACATTTAGAAGAACAACACCATATGATACCAGACCTGAACATAAATTAGCAAAAAGAAAGGTTATTTAGTCACTGAACTCACACTGCGAGGAATGGCTCTTGGTCGAAAGTCTCATCAGGGAATGTACAAATGAGACTGGGAAGAAATTGAAGCGAAACCTTTTCTGTGTGTTCCCTTGCCATGCACAAGGAGAGGTAAAAGTACAGCAACCCAAACTATTGCAAAACACACACACACAGGCACTGGGTACTTCTTTTTAAAATACAAAATGCAGGTTTGATTATTTTCTTTGCGTTTCGATTTTGTTCAGGAACACGTACACAAAAAGTCCTGAAATATAAACATGTTCTACGTAATACATTTAGAAATAAACAAAATAATTAAAAACAGGGACCAGGAGCATTTAAATGGAGCAAAAGGCTGAGTCTGAAAAGCACTTAAGTTGGCAGACAGGCCAGTGAAACTTGGCTGCGCTCTCAGGAAGCCAATCTTGAATTCAAAGGTGAATAAAAATCTGAGGAACTGTTGTCTCAGATTGGCTCAGACTGCATAATGGAAGAGGATGATCAAGGAGCAAATTTTACCCTTCTGTCATTGCTTAATGTGACCTCTGGACTGCACATTACATTCTTCTTGGCCATTGAGTGAAGTATGGACAATGAGACTTTGGTAATGGGGAGTGAAAAATAATGCATGAAGAAACTGCTTGTTGTTATCAGAGAAAAACAAAAAGATTTACAATAGGACAAAAAAAAAGAACAGAAATTGAACACGATCCCCTTTGTTTTCCCTTAAACTTCCAATGGAACCTAAAAGATCAGAGTGGTATTGCTTTTGTTTTTCAGCCCAGGTGAGGTTGAGTGCTGCCCAGGGAGATTTTGAAGCAGCACAAAGAAGAGTCCCACATTCAGTAGTGATACTGCTTGTTTGTGTGGGAAGGGGACACTTCCCTGTCACTCTTGCCACACCAAAACCACTGGGTAGACAAGAGCCTTGTTTTGGGAAGTGTAGATTGAACACAGGTTCTCACGACAAAGCAAACTCTGCCATTCCTTTTAATTTCCTTTAATTTGATTTCCTAGCTGATCAGAGATCTATATCTGCATTTTTGAAAGTGCTAAAAAATGCTTTTCACAGCCTCTACACCCACTGTAACTTCAGCTGCCAATATAGTGCCTACATATAGAAATAAGTGGAGAAAAATTATGAAAAGAGACACCTTTGAATTCAGCGTATTCCTTGGTGAGCTACTGTGTATGTGTAGTTTGATTTCCTACGTTCAACTTCCAGGTTAAAGGTTGTTCTATGATTATTGTTGTTTGCAGTAATTTTAAATTTGTATTAATTGTTAGCTTGAAGATCTGGAAATGGCTGCTTTGAAGGGCTTTTCAGTGCGTGACAGGGGGCAGCATGTGGAGACCCCCTGTGAGAGACAGATGAGAACCATGTCAGAGCAGAGCTGTGAGAATATGCAGGAAAGTGTTGACTGTTCTTCACAAGCACAGCAACAGAGTGTACCCAGATGCACTAACAGTATCTGTCTAGCTGAATGCAAGAAATGAACTTGCATCTGATTGAGATGTCTTTGTGTAAATTCACAAAAACTGCTCCAAGTAACCACTCAAGCAAAAAAGAGACTGAAATAAACAAAGCAGTATTACAAAAAAATATACAAACTCCACATGACAGACATGTTGGCAATCCATTTCTTGTGCCTTCTTGAGAGTCATTATAAAAAATGATCAATGAATGGAAAAAAAAACATGAGATCAGCATTTGTTACATTGAAATGCTCTAAAAACTGTATGCTACAAGTCTGCTTTAACTGAGAATAAACATATACTATAAAGTACTCAGATATATCTGTAATAGAAGAGCTCACATACTACAATTGTGACAGGACTGGCTAATCTTTCATTTGATGCTTATGTGGAGGATTTGACATTGAAGTGCTGGTTACTTTGCTTTGATTTGCATTAAATAACCAATCCAGGATACAATTCTGTCAAAATAGCTCTGTTTTCATGTTTTATGTAAGTTATTTATTTAGAGTAAGAAAACCATCTTTGTCCTGCTTGTCTCAAGTTTGTTTTGCTTTGTATTCAGACTGTTTTCACTGGCTTTGATATTTCATACCTTCTGAGTTATTACCAGAAGCACAGTAGGATATGATGTTTGTTGGAAATATGAGTTTTTATAAAACAGTTAAGGGCTATTTTCACAATGTGTCCTTAATGGCAGCATTTTAGTTAGAGACCTACAGAACCCAGTCAGCTAACTTTCTTGGTTACACTGGGATTGTTTCTTTGGTGGTGGAGGTTTTTCCTGTGTGCTATGTAAATAATCTTTCAGTGGCAAGTCTTGTGAGCTGAGCTTGGTCCTCCTGTAGAAGACATCTCCATCTTCACTCTCCCAGTGAAGTGTGTTCCTCTTGTCCGAGCCATATGAGGGTTTCCTTTTTGTTCACAACCAAAAATTTCTAAAAAATAAATTTAAAACAGAGGTGTGAACAGAGTGATGAACTTCAACCCATTGTAACAGTTTGTTTGCAGTGAGGCACGTGTGCACACAGCATGAGTGAAGCAGTAAACTGAATGTTGCAGATTTGCCCTCTTTTATGAAAAAGCACACTTCTCTGCCATCGACTAATAGATGTGTTGATTTGCTGTTTGTTTATGCCTTCCTCGTCTCTCTGGCCGTTATCACAAAATTTCTGAGCTAGGCAACAACCATTAACCTACTGCTACTGTACTTTGTAAGGGGGGTATCTACTGTACTGTACATTATTTGCTGAGATTTTGGGAAGCTTTAGGAAGTGTTTATTAATTATTTCATTTACCTTCCTTGTGGAGAAAACGTATGTTAGCACCATATTTGAGAGCTAGCATTGTTAAGAATACAAAAAGGTCGCTAACAAAGCAAAGCCATTTGGCCCATCTTGCTTGGTTGAATGCTAGAAGCTTGTTGATCCAAAGATCTTAACCAGCAGCCTCTTGTCTTCAGCAGCACAGCTGGGTAGTTTGTTCCAGACACTCACAACCAGCCAGTGTACAGAAATACCTTGTGTTTTCAATGCTAAATGCACACCCTTTTAATTTTAAACACTTGCTTGATCCCTTCAAAACCTTCACTTTTCAGGACTAATAGTATTACAGTAAGTTCCTCTAACTTCTCCATGTGAGACGTTCACAGAAAGATTAAAGTTAGGCTTTCACTACTGCGTTATCTTGTCCTCAAGTACCACAAGTTTCTTTTTTCACATAAAACTGGTGATTTTTTGAAAGTATATATTTTCATAAAATATCCATCTTTGATAGAGATTTAGAATGTTTCATTCATAAGCAACTTAAAATTATATTACAGCAGTGCATATTTAGACACAAAGCTTTTAAATACATCAAAAACAGTTACAATTGTCTGAGAATTTTATCTAAGATACTAATAATCAGACTTCACTTTTTGTTTAGTTCTATCACAGTGGCCACTGGGAAAGTCAGAGGCTGCTTTTTAAGTACAATTAAGCAGTCTTACCCTACATTTAAGCGGCAAACTTTAAATAAACTCTCACAGGATACTGTACCTACCATTTCCCTCTGATTATAAATTACAGGAGCTTGCTTTACACTTTGTATATTTATTTAAAGAATTATATTTTTTTTCCAGATGAACAAGCGTGCAGATAGTATGCATTTAAATATAATCACACTTAAGTACATAATCTGAAAAATGTATATTGTAACTGGATATATTTAGCTAAACTGTACTGTGTAGTAACTGGGGTTACACAAGTTGGACTTTAGAGAGCCATCATCTTAGTTTGTTTTTTCTGAGAGTGTGTGCAGCCTGATATTTTTGCCCATTAGATTCTCAGGACCTGAGGTGTTCAGATTTCCTGGGAGCCCACTGTGGCAGGATATTGTGATAAAAATTTCTTTCAATCAGGTATGGCAAACCAATTGTGGGCAACCTATTTCATAGTTCTCGTTTAACTTATGATTGTTAACTTTTGGCTTTAAGGATCATTACAATCATTATCCTCATTTATTATTATAAATAAGAAGTTTAATTATTATTATTATTGTTGTTGTTGTTATTATTTGCTTTCCAGATGTCCTTATCCAGATGATTTTCAACATGCCTATGCATAAAATCCCCCACAGCAACATCAGTAATTAATTTTCATGTGATAATAACAGCAAATAGCTTCTTAATCAGCATACTTACAAAATGTTTAATAAGACAGGAGCTACCATTGGACAGTGGTACCCAATGTCACATGTGCTCGAATGAATGAGAATTCTTTAAACCAAATCTTAATTCACTATGAAGTAATTAGTAACTAAATGGATACTAGGGCTTATATTTTACCTCAGAAGGTACATTACTCTTTCCACTTACGCCCCCACCATCACCACCCGCACCACGCCTACCCCTTTATTTCTCAACCCCATCCTCAATGATACCACCTTCCTGTATCACTGCAGGTCACAGTAGACGTTCCGGAGTTAAATTAAAGTCACAGACACACTTAATGAGATTATGGTAATATAATTTAGTTGATCTGACCTGGGAATACTGCAAGATTTTGTTGATATCCTGAGGCATAGACTCCCTGTGAGTGCCTGTGACAGACCCCAGCACATGTGCCTCCTACTTATTCAGCTTGTTATGAGTCGAGCGTGTGATTTGCAGGCTTACATTTCAGGCAAATGTAAAATTTCACAATTTCAGACTTACAAACCGGATTCCGGGGCAGTTTTGACTGCACCTGCTTATACCTAGCATTTTCTAAATTGCACAATAACAGCTAAGTCACACCTGAGAAACCCTGACACTTAAAAACAGGGGCATCTTTGCTCTTGAGCACAAACACAGACATTCCCAAAGGTTTCATAATTAACATGCAGATGCATTGCTAGTCATGTTTCTACTGTTCTTTATCGTACAAACTATCTTTTTATGATATCCACTAGTGTGCATCCCCTATGGTCCAGCTCATAATTGCAAGACCATTATTGTTGTAATTTCAAGCTTGTGGGCGTAGTTGCTATGGAGACATCCCACATGGTCAGTCCCTGCTTATGTGAAGTATAAAGTTAGTTGACTGCAATGATTTATACAGTTTTCCCTGAGGTTGTGATCTTCTGTGGAATTTTTTATGGACTAGGGACAAAAGACAAATGAAAAAAAGAATCTACAGTTTCTTTGTGCAGTCCTGGAACAAAATAGACAGACACCAAGTAATATTAAAACAAAAATGAGCAATGCTGGGGCAGTAGCAGTAGCTACTATTGGGTCAAAGTGAAAGCAGCTTTAAGAGCCTTATGATAGGAAGAATTAGATTAGTTTAGCAATGGTAAGTCAGGGGAGAAAAAAATAGTTTTGATCAGACAGAATTCAAGACTGGCACAACGATTCACTTGCTTCCCATGATTTTACTTCCAACTACAGTTTCTGAATGCAGATTTCATACCACATAATAGGTTCGCCACATGACACAGAGTAGGTCATTTGCTACTTTGTATTTTTGACTACTGCAGATATTTAATTGTTTCTTGTTCACACAAAATTAGGGGAATGAGACTGATGGTTTGGTTTTCTCATATTTCTTTTACCCAGCCATGAGCTTGCATGGTTTAGTCACCCACAGTTCCAGTATACCATATGAGTGTTTTATATCTGATCTTCCTTTTGTTTTGCCTGTTTTTTGTTTTGTTTTGCTTTGTTTTTGCGTTTTATGGTCGTCCAGTTTCCAAGGGTGAGTTGCCAGATTTTCTTTCTTTTGCATTTAAAAAGACCACCCATTGGGATCGGCGGGGGCAGATTCCCGACCAACGTCTGCACAGAATAATAATAGAGCTCTCCTGGGAAAACTGCCCACAGAATGGGCCACAGAATAAAATCGCATTTCCGATCCTCTTCAGCGATGTTTAGCAGCTATTGGTTTAAACAAAAAGTAGACTACTTTGCCACGATCTTTCCAGAAACAGATGCACGTGTGCCAGTCCTGTTAGGGGTGTTCAGTTACTGGGTACCCCTTCACATAACTGATTTTAAAAACCAACAAGTAATGAATCACAGCGCTGACCACAGATACAGTATGAGTCACATGAGTGAGGGTTATGTGAGTCTTTAAGAGGATGCTTCACTTGTGATGTCATTTCCTTTCGGGCTTTAGATAATTACAATGAAAACAAACTTAATAAGTGAAGTGCCTCAGTGATAAAAAAATGTTAATAAACAGTAATAGTATCAGTAGAAGAATAACAAGGGAAAGAGAAAGAGGAATTTTATTTGGCACTTAACACAAACACCCATTATATTTTGTAACATGCACACACTGTGTAGCTTCACTTTACTTTCAATAAATCTTTGCGTTTACTATCTGAACATATTCCTTTATCTTTATTTATATACAGTACCCCCCTACCCTGCAGAACAATAGAAATTCTGACTGCTTTTGACTCTTGTTCTTAATTTATAACCGAAATAATCTAGCCTTTTTCTCTCGAGCTTCTGAAGGGATGTTCGTAGACCAATGATGTGGGAGTTTTAAATCATAATTTTAAAACTGAGGCCAAAGACTTGGCATTTTTCTTTTTTTATAATACTGTACGTTATGAAAGACTGGCAGTGAATTATTTTACATTTGTGAAAATGTGCTCCCACATGCAGAAGTACCTACTGTATATAGTCTGTGGTCACAATAAATATTTAAAATACTTTCACAGCTAAGACTCTTATTAAAATTAAATACACTTCTATTTTTGTAAAAAGGTGTTGGTTTATTGATAGGCCTCCTTTCGGTAATTTAGTCAATATACTGTAGTAGATTTGCAGAATTATGAAGACTCTTGGGATTGTCTGCTCATCTGAAGACATGATGATTTGTACCTTGGCATTTGTACTGTCTCATTGCTGAAACTGACTGCACAAATCCTGAAGTTTTAATATTCTCTGTAAAACATAGTTGACCTGTAATTTTCCCTCTTAGATAGAACCTCTCAACGTGGCTTATAGGAACATGCTTGATTCCTAAAGGAAGAGAGATTCAGATTCATTTTTTATTTGCATCTTTTTTTTACGTTACCAACATCTGCAGCTCGTTGGCCTCCGCTGCCCCACGGTCCCCCAAGATTGAGCCCTTGAACACATGCAGGAGATGAGCTGGATGAGTTCTCTGTGTGCAGTGATTAATAGCCAGCTTAGGAGCCTCTTCCACCACCTCGGTCTACATAGGTTACTGACTGATCTGCGGAAGTGAGAGTCAGCTGCTGGAATTGGGCTTCAGCCACAGGGGGCCCCTGAGTCCTGCTGTACAGGCCACTGGATCAACTTGCTGTGCTTGAGTTAAACTCCTGCTGAAATACTGCAGCACATCTTGTATGGTATTTACGCAGAATCCCTCAATCCCTCAAAAAAAGACTAAATCTGTCTCCTTACAAGTCCATCTATCTACCTGCCTTACTGGATGCAGAATATTTCTTTCCCCATCCCCTGTCCGGTCCATTTAGAAATACAGCGATTTGGGGGCTATACTGGTTCTGTCTGAGACCACTTCTGTAGCACAGCTTCAGACCTAGATTTCGAGATGGGCTTTACCTCGCTCCAAAAACTCTGGATCAGATCTTGATAGTACTCATTTTTAATGCCTCACACTGTATACAGTACATACTGAAAAAAGGATTGAGTTGGGTAGAAACTGAAATATAGTAATCTTATTTAGATGATTGCATTTACACGGTGAGTTTGTAACATTTCTCACACTGAACACTTGCTTTTGGACTCAAGACCTAATTGGATAGGAGGTCCATCTCTGCGATTCAAATAACAGTTTGAAGAGAGGACATTTCAGTCATCAGAGCAGACCTTTGACCTTGAAACAGAATCTGCCCACAGTGGAACAGGAAATCAGTATCACAGCTGCCACCATCAGACTTTGTGTATGTTTTCTGTTACTTAGTCCTTGTTAAAAATGAACACAGCACAAGTACTGAAGTAATTTTAAAATGTAGTTTCATTGTTTCAGTTCTTCACTTTGCCAATAATACAGTACCATAAATTGTGGCTCTCCAAAGTACACTGCTTAATTGCAGTAATATTGCAGAAGCAATAGAGCACTATTTACGCTTGGAGTTTCAGAAGAATTGCACTCGGACAGAGGTAGCCTGTGCTGGTTATGAAGACTAACAGCATTTTTCAAAGATTAAGATTGAATGATTTGTGTCTTCAGGTGTAAAACAATATTCATAATTGAAAATACATTGACACGCATAAGAGGGCCAATAGTATAATGAAGTAATTTAAAGACCTTTTGATTTCAAAACATGAGCATCCTTCAGCTTTAAAGGGCAAGAGTTGGCTTCTTTCAATAAATGAACAGATGTCTTCATGAACTGATCAAAACCTTGAGTTTGTTGAATACCTGTATAAATCTTAAGCATGACAATCAAAATCTTATTGGATGGTTGTTCTTCCCTTCAATATGCTTATCAGAAAAGGTGTGCCATAATCATTTGTACACACACTGTGGCAGTGCTCCAGCAAAAAATATTTTCAAGTTTAAGAGGCCAGTTATTTAGTCTCAAGATTTTGATTTAGATCTATGATCCAGGAGTGGCAAGTTCAAGCCTGGGTCAAGTCGCTAGCTGAATATGACCGGGATTCCCCAAGTGCCAACCATTGTTTGGCTCAGTGCCATCATTGGTAGGGTGAAAAATGGTTGGACAGAGCTTGTTCGACTCTTAGCCAAAATCAGAGGCACTTGCTACAGTATGTTGCAGTGCTGTCCCCTGTCCTCCAATCATTGCAGAACCTTTGGTGCTTGCTTGTTGTATTAAAGACACTTGCTTGCTTGTGATGCATTCAAAGATTATTGACTTAAAGTTGGGCGGGTCACAGGAGTCTGCCTACGCTTCCTCATTCTCCTCTGTGTACGATCATGAGGTTCATAGCTGTGAGCCAGGACATCCAAAAAAAAACACAACTGTCGACTCTAAAATTGGGTGTGTATAACACAGAAAGTACATAGCTATTCTAAATTTAAATAAAATAATTTGATTAAGTACAGTCCACAAAACTCACTCAGTTATTTTTATGCTTTATTTAAAATCACAAATCTGTGATACAGTAACTGCAAACCTCCATTTTAATATAACCCAGGGCTAAAGCAAAACAGGCTACATGTTTGTTTTTCACTCTGCATTTAGCTTCACTGATAGTTTGCATTTTATTTGCACAGTAAAATAAACCCCAAGGTTAACATGTTTTCCAAAGGAAGTTTTCCAAATAAGCCATCATTATATGGAAATTAGTGCAAATAATAAAGTTCAGTTATGTCTTCATTGTCAGTGACTGCTAACAAAACCTGAGAGACCAAATTAAAAAATGAAGAAAATATTGTTGTCGACATTATGATGAAAAACACCAAGAATAATTTTTTACAGCATTTAATATTTAACAAAATCCTCCTATTTTCTTATTGTGTGAAATGGTTTGTTTTGAAATTCACAAGTAGCATTTGATGGATATGTTTGTTTGCTATTAGATATTTATTTGTATAGAATTTAATTTTCTGTAGCTGTAAGGACACCCATTGCCTATGTAAAACCATTCTTTTTAATTTTACTTTATATTTCTTAATAGTTATAAAACAGTCCTAGTGAATATGTAGACATCCATGAGCATACTTAATATTCTCTTTGTTCATTACAGGCAATCCAGAGCAAGCAAATGAGAGGGAGTAGGTCCTAATACAATGTGATAATTCTTCTACTGATATAAACTTTCCATGCCGGCTCGAGTTCAGTTCATCTGACTAATTTTTATTTCAGTGGCATTTCTTCTTGGCACATTAGAAGCAAGTCCCACACCGCAGATGTGGTGGGCCATTTTGTGGCAACAGTTCGAAAACTTTATCTCATGAAAGAAGCGTCATATCTGGAGCTATGGCGATGTGACCATTTCACAAATCTCTCAGATCTAGAAGTGAAACTCAGTGAAAAAGTTCTTAATCCTTAGACAGTGAAATGCTAGTTAATCATAATGCGAGGGTTTCCAAACAAGTTTTCCAAGCCGGATGATGATTGTGTTTATGTTACTTGTGATTTATTATGGGTAGTGCAATAGCTTTGAGCGTACGCTAATAAGAAATAAACAAAAATTTATATTTGATCATTGGTTTGTTTCAGTAAGAGAGGGGAAATGTTTAGAAAAGGAATCATACATCATCTCAATTGTCTGGGTAATAGCTAGTGATCTCATAGTTTGAAGCCCTGCATTAAATTGAACTGTAAAAAGCCACAGGCAGTATTTTGAATGAGTCTGACATTTCATGGCCTCTTGATCATTTGGCCTCTTAAAAAAAAGTACATCAAGAATTATTCAAAGATCGCAGACTTGTTTTGATGTTTACCAGGATAAAACTAAGTGGTGAGTACGCTGCCCAACAAGGGTTCTTATATTTTTACAATGATTTTATACCATTGCACCATGATTTACAACACCACTTTTTGAGGGATAGCTGTAAGCAGCAGAAGCTGTGTCTTGCATGACAAATACTTATTGTTTTTATGTGTTTGCTAAAAACAGTACATATTACATGCCATTCATAAAATATAAGTGAATAGATGGAATAAACCTTTCTAATTTCTAGAATAAATAAGGAAAGAAAAACATTCTGAATGGGTTCAGCTTTGAAGTATAGTATACAATGAGGAGTCTTATTTACACCTAAAATTGAAACTAAATATTAGACCTATGTAGCCATTTTGTTAAAAAAAGACTTGTGAGATATATCATATTCAGTGCGATTGCTAAAGCATGCTTTCAGATGTTCGACATAGAGCCATATAAGACAAAAGATGTTTTGAACGTTTGTACATAGAACATTTCAATTTCCAAGCAACTCAGCAAGCTTCTCCGACATTGCTACTGTACGTGATTACTTAAAAATATAGTTGTTTAAAGGGTATTTTAAAAATATTTCATATTTTATTGATTGAATATAAAAAGACGTCGTTTTCCTTCAGCATGGAATGTTTTTTTTCTTTATGCTTTTTTCAGCAGCAGCAGAGAGAGGACCAGAAGGAACCCGTTGTTGCAGCTGATGTGACAGAAAGTTCTGGAAGAAAAGGTTTATATCCCTCACCTTCCATGACACACCACCACCTCAGAAGAAGACTTCTGGGTTGACATCAGTCATATTGTAAATCTCATAAAGGAAGGACTCTCTAATAAAGCACTAGGAAGGCAGTACTTTAAAATGCTAGAAAGTAGAAAACAATATTGGAGTTAATCAGTTCTGTTGTTAAGTGTTTGTAATCATGAATCATGGACTTTTGAATATGTGAAGTGAATCTGCAGTAAATAAACACGCTGAAAATCCATACATTTTCTCTTTTATTGCAAACAATATAATACAAAAGATAAGCTTCTTTAAAGACAATAACTTGTTAAACTCATCTAAAGAAAACAAAAGGTTTGTTCAGTTGCATTAAAAGTTGTAAAAGTCAGTACTAAGATATGTAATACAGAATAAGAAATAACACCTTTTTTAAAAATAAAAAAGTATGCTGGTAATTTTATAAAGAAACAAATCTTCACAATGCAGCCACAGCTTCAAATAAACTTTTTTTTCATGTTTGTAAGAATGAAAAAAACTTTTCCAGTTTTTTCTTTTAAAAAAATTAAATCAAGTTTTATCACAATTAAAACTCATCTGTACACAACTAGATACAAGATTTAACAAAAAATCTTTTAAAAAGAAACATTTACAAATGATAAATAAACAAGATGGTTACAATTTGTACCATATTAAAACAAGCATACCCTTCCACTGAGAACCTGTTTGTATATTTTATATATATACAGAGGGTAATTCTTTTAATTTTAATTAGTTGTATACAGCTGTATTAAAGAATAAAATGCAAATAATTACTTTAAAATAAAATTAATGCTAATAAATAAATTAAGAATGGAAGGGTTGGAATAAGGGGGTGTGTGTTGGCGCTGAAATACTACACTAACTTGGTTATGACCTGCTGGAGATTCTAGTGTTAAAGGCCATTTCCCATACTTGCTTAGCACAGGGTAACAAATAGAAAGTAGCATCCCAGCTGTGGCTTCTATTACAGTGTGCTGGTACGCTGGTACTACGGTACTACGGTGGTAGTTTGAAACTGAATCTAGCTCCATAGGCACTGATGGTACAAAGGCAGTATCTTCAATTAAACAACAACAAAAAAAGCTCACAGCTGACTACATCCATTCTAAAGTAATGACATTAAGGCCTATGGATGCAAATCTGCCTAGCATTTGTAACCTTTGAATCTTTCATTTGCTTAGGAAAGCTAAAAAAATATCAGGTAATCTCTTTTCTTTTATGACTGTCAGGTGACCAATGGGCTGGGACCCATTTTTTCACACCACCTCTTCTCCTTTTTTAAGTTTTTAGTCTTGTTTCTTTTAAAAAGGAGCTGCAAAAACAAAGTTACAAAAGCACAATACATTATTGCAAGGCATAGTCAGAAAGACAAAGAAAAGATGGAACATTTTGTTTTCTGTACAAAAATAGGTTTGTCAAAGAGACATAAGGCCATTGAAGACTGCACTACTAAAAGTGGTTTATAGCTGATTTTGAGAAAAAAATAAGAGCTTTTCTTTCATCTACAAATACGTATAAATCCCCCAAAATAATAAACTGCAAAAAAGTAATGAAACATACACAGTACATACTAAAAATATTTATAATTAATGTCCTCATAGAGGATTTTTTCACACTTTTTTAATTATGGCTAAAAAAATAATCAAACTCCAAGTGTAAAAAAGGCACTGAGTGAACCATTCCAAGTCTTTTTTCCACTAGTCAAGTCCAGCATTTTTTTTGTGCGTCAGACCTGATGGATTTGTTCATTCTCAGACATGGAATGGTGGCACAGCCGCTGCCTGTAGCAGTTTGTCAGCAAAGAGGCCTTCAGAAAAAGTCAATGCTCTGTGTGGGCATGTCACTCAGGGCCTGGTTAGCTGTGTGTAGACAGGCTGCTGTTCCCAGTGCTGAGGACTGTGGTTCTGGGGGATGGAGGGTACCCCTGTTGTGTCAGCGATGGGGGTGTACATGGGTCTCTGACTCGGACTCATGTAGGTGAAGGTGGAGTACAGGCTGGAGCCCTGGCCGGTAGCGTGGCTGTAGTAGGAATTGGCACTCTGGTGGTCTGGATAGTCATACTGGGCACGTGTGATGGTGGGGTAGGATGAGCTGTAGTGCTGGAGGTTGAAGGAGCCGTAGCTAATGTGCTGTGGAGAACTCTGCTGCTCGCTGTAGTGGCTCGGGCTGAGCTGTTCGGTCTTGATGTGTGTGGCTCTCTGCTGGCCCTGCCCCTGCTCGCCGCTCAGGTTGGTCAGGGAGTGCTGCTGCTTGGATATCCAGCTGTGTCCGCTGGCACCCGCGGCCTGGGTGACTGAGGTGCTGCTGATGCCATAGCTGCCTGTGTACGTCACCTGCCCGCTCTGCCCGTGAGGGGGGTTGGTGACTGGCACCCCAGGGTGGCCGTTGGGTGGCAAGTACTGGTCAAATTCATTGACATCGAAGGTCTCAATGTTGGAAATGACATCGCTGCTCAGCTCTCCGATGTCAACATCTCTGAAGTCAATGTGCGGCTGTCTTCCAGTTCCTTCCTGAAGGGGGCGACCTTCGCGCTTCAGGTCGGCTTTGCCAGGCTGCACATCTGTTTTTGGAGTGGTAGGAGGAGTGGGGGGCCCCTGGGACTGGCCTGTGTGGGAGAAGGACAAGGAAGGAAAGGTAAATAACTGGGATGATTTTAGCAAATTGGATTAATAAAGACACACTTCGAGAAATTAACCAAAAAAAAGATAACATTTTATGAGCTTTCCCCTGGAGAAGGCAATTACGCTGTTACACACCGCTCCTGGGGAGGTATCATAAAAGAAGAGATAAGTCGGTAAAGTAGTGACAGGTGTTATATTTGCATTGCAGCTCGTAAAGTTCTGTAATAATTTACCGATAGTTCGATATCAACTCTCATATAGACTATGAAGGCTCCCCGGACTGTTAAGAATATTTAAAAAAAATGAAGCTGAACGTTTCTGTTTGGTTAGATTGCAAATGAAGAAGGAAAGGACGAAAACACGTCGGTTAAATAAAGGCTAAACCATTACTGGAGCCTGCATAAAAATGCTTTCACCGGGCTTGCCGCTCACCTGAGTGCTCTCCAGGAGAGTGCACCTCACTCATGCTGGACGCGGGGGAGTCAGCCTGCTGCAGCGCTTTGAAGATCGCATTCGGGGAGATGTGAGTCTGCTCTGTTCCGTCTTCGGGCTCATTCTGCCCGTTCTTCACAGACTTTCTTCGTCTCGGCTGGTACTTGTAATCTGGGTGATCTTTTTTGTGCTGAACCCTCAGTCGCTCGGCCTCTTCCACAAAAGGACGCTTTTCTCCTTCGTTAAGCAATCTGGGATAGGGCGGGGGGGGGGATAAAAGGTGGACACATTAAAGAGTGTGCAGCGAGGCAAGTCAGCTTCCTCCCCTGCAGAGCACCCGAGAAGATTAAAAAATAACGCACAATACGGTATATTGCAAATACACGCGGGCATAACTATAAGATAGATTCCCCATGACCAAACGTAAACAAAGTTAAAATTCTGTAAAACGCAATTAGACGCACATGCAGACCATCAACTTTCATTTAATATATACTGCTAATGGTCAATCGACGCGGATGTTTTTTTCACCAGAAAGATAAGAGTTGCGCAACGTTTAATCAGACTACAATCAATCCCGCAGCCCAACGGTCTTCGCTGTTAAAATCTGCAGGGTACAAATCACAACCTTAAATTCTCGGAATATATCCAGTCACCCCTCCATGCCTACTTGTTCAAAACGCAAAGAAAGCAAGGAAGCAAGTACTCACCTCCAGAGTTTGCCCAGTGTTTTGCTGAGTTCGGCGTTGTGAAGGTGAGGGTACTGGTCAGCCAACTTTCTCCTGGCAGCCTGTGCCCACACCATGAAGGCATTCATGGGTCTCTTGACGTGAGGTTTGTTTTTGCTGGAGCCGTTCACCCTGACTGGCATGGGGACCAGGGTCCAGTCGTAGCCCTTCAGCACCTGGGAGACCGCCTCTCGGATGCACACGGGGAATTTGTCGTCCTCGCTGTCCTTCTTGAATTCAGTGATCTGCCCGTTGTTCTCTGAGGGTCTGGTGTTCTCGGTATCGGACCCAGATCCAGACGGGCACGGGGACCCTGCAGAATCCTCTGACATGCTCGGACTCGGGGCATCAGAAAGACACTTCTCTTGTTCGTCTGTCATTTTCATGAAGGGGTCGAGTAGATTCATACGAAAAATTGAAAAATAAACGCTACCTATGAAATAAAGTAGGAGACCGAAAAAATAACAAGACCTAAAGCCAGTTATTACTATACGAGCCCCTCAGTTCTTAAAGTAAATATGCGAAAAAGCTTTCAATATCATAAAAACTGCAAACTTTATTTGCCCCAGCAAACAAAGCTGTCAAAAGTTTGCAAAAGTCCCTTAACCGATCTGTTTTCTTCAAAGCACACCTTCTTTAAGGCAAATCGAAAAAAGCAAACTCTTCACGTCTGCATGCACTATTTCTCTTGCGTAGGAGCACAGAAGATGCAATTCGCTTTACTCTTTCACGAAAATAGAAAGAAAAGTGTTCCTTTTCAGTTTTATTTCCAAGTTGTCTGGGAGTTTTGAAGACTGAGAAATCTACTAGCAGCCTGACTAATAAATACTGCTTCAGGAGAGCAAGAAGATGATTGGACAGCAGAATTTGGGGCGGAGATGGAATTTGATCTTTTTTCTTTTTTTTTCCCTACCCTGAACCCAAATGTGCCCGGACATTGATTCTAAAACTAAATTCAACTTCTTACTCTTAAAATATCATATGAGGTAGACTACACGCACTTTTTCAGTTAATTATTAGTATGTGCAGTTGGCTTTTTATGTAATCACAGTAATTTAGATAGAATGTCCTTGGTGTAAAGGCAACAATTGTATCATTTTTTTCTCAAGATATGTGATAAATAACAATTCTATTTCCTATTATATTTTGAAGATTAAATAGCTATTTAAGAAAATGCCTAGCATTTCACAAAGTACTTTGCTTACCCAATGCACATCACTACCAAGAGGTGTTACATGTAACCTGTTATATTTCCACACTTTCATCAAATGATATATGTAACCCTTTCGTCAGAATGTATATATAAATTAGTATAAGTATTGACGTTTTCTTTTTTCCCGACGAATCTGCCGTACCGTGCTCTCTATCCTTGCTCATTGACACACAAAACCATTGAATTGTTTTTTTAATTACTTTCCCAGTTAATTGTCATTGCATGTTATTATGAATGCTTCTGTGCACTACCTCAAGCGTACTGTACATAACAGCTGGGCAAGTATGAACATCTTTACCGTCACTGAAGTATCGTTCTACGTGTTACTATGTGAACTTTTTCATAATACGGGGCGTCTTTTTTTCATTTTCACAGTCGTTTATGTGATACATTTATTCATTTTGTATTCGTACTGCCTCTTTAAGTAAAATACTTATATTTTCACCCGAAGCGCGACCGGCGTTTATCAACACCGAAAATATACTATTTGTGAACCAAACATTTATTGGGCACCTTTCTCATCAGCAACGATCACTAAAATGAAATTTTTGTGTGTACTTTTTACAGTTTTGTTATATTATTTGTTTTGTAAATGCTGCTGAATTTTACAAATTGATACACTTATATGTAGCCGCGGACTTCGACGGGGATACAGTAAAACATTTTTCCCACAGTGTCACAGAAGTGTTACTAACCGATAGGGGGAGACAACAGCCCAGGAACTCACAAAAAGTTTCTGCAATGTTAGAAGCGCTTTCTGTAGCAGTAGCCAAGAAAATCGACCCAAACGGCTTCAGGAATGTTCGCTACCATCGCTACTATTACTGCTACTAATAATAATTTGCCATCTTTGAGTCTCTTTGTCTTTCTCTCTCTCTCTTTATATGAAACTATATTATAAACATATATTTAATAAAGTGTTAATTAAACTTTTAAATTAGAATCAATTTCGTGCGATTCCAGTGCATTGAAGAGTTTGGCACCCATTTTAATATTGGACTGCTATAACTACAGTATGTAAGGTACTCGCTGTCATGATTCAGTGTCCTTTAAACTTGAAAAATAAATGCTCGATAATCAATTGATCGCTTGATAAACACCGTACGGTGTGGTACGTCGTTTCCCGCATTAAAGCTGGTTAGGAAACACCGAACGTTCTTAAGTGGTTAGGAATTTAAACATTTTCACGTATTTAATACCCCGTCAATTCAAGTAGTTGAAATTCGAGCAGGTTTCTCCTAATACTTGAATTAGGACTTTAGCTACGTCTGCAGCTACTGTAAGTCTACAAAATGGCACAGGTAAACTATACTAAGTCTCAGATAATGTCATTACACGTCTTGCATATTCCCCTTCACATGCTTTGTTTATTGTGTCGGGAAAAATAATAATATTGCTTAAAATAACATGTTTTGGAAGCAAGGGGCATTATGTTTGCATAGAATTAAAACACTACTAACAGATCTCACACGCACGTCAATATTGCTTTTTCAGGAGACCGCCAAAAGTATACAAATTAATCCGTCTTAATTTGCAAATTGTTTACAAAAAGTTTTCAATGCAATTGAGCTTTTTTGTGGAAGATTAATGATACACGTCGTCTTAAAATATCCAAGTTGTTTAAGACGGGAGTGAGCAAGGTCCTGAATAAATACATAACCTTTAGAAAAACAAAGGCAAGTGAAGTCTCCAGCAGACAAAGGGGCTTCTTTAGGAAAGGTGACAAGATTATTTTTATGCACTACACAGAGAAAGTGTTTTTTTTTACTCGAGAACCTGTTTGTTTTTGTTACGTTGCTCGGCTGTGCTTTCTGAATCGAAGTGTCATTTAGCGCGCCGTGCTTGTGCTTTCTTGTGAGCTCGGTCATAAAACGGTGCTGCGCAGTTGCTGGTTCACGTTCTGTGTTAGGCCGTCTGGAGGTCGGGTGCGAGGCTCAAAGCCAACGCGAGCTACTGTAGACTTCAGGCAGAGTTGGTACATCGACCGTGCTGGTCTGCCCCTTACCTCGACCAGCACACAGCAAAACACACACAAAGCAGTGTTAGCCAAGTCCTGCGGAAACTCTCTTTCTGGATCCAGCTTGTAGTTTCGGTACTTTACCTTTACTGAGGTAGTAGGCTATGCACCTTGGAGTGTTCTCAAAACCTGTTGAAATTATATAATATCGAGTTTAAAGGGGCACGACACCATTTTATGTTACTATCAACACAAAGCAGCACATTGGTGTATTTTTTCAACACGATAATGTGTTTCAGTAGCACAATCAAAGCTTTAATTCCTGAATTAATGATAAAATGATAGAACTATTGTTGAAGGCGGTCATAAGGCACAAACTGTAAGCCTTATGACTGATACCAAGTTCCTCGCATACATCTATTGAATAAAGCATAAGCGCCGAATAACTGTAAATTCACATTCATTTATAATAAACTAAACGTATAGTCATTCAGATTTAAAAAAGTGTACTAACGAATTTCTGCCCAGTCCTGTTTAAACATAGACCCCTGTGTTGATCCCTTTTCAACACCAAATTATCACCGACACAAGTTAATCTAATTGTACATTTCAGTACACTACTTACATAAGTGTATACATGTAGGTTTGAATACATACAGTATATATTTATACAGTATATTTACACATTAATACTAAACATCTAAACTAGATGTTTGTGTCACTGGGAAAGAGATTCTTTAGTGTGTGCTTTTTAGTAGAACTGAAAAAGAATTCAAATACATTCGTAACAGACAAAAAAACTTTATCTTTGAGTACGTCACCTTGCGTTGTATTATGACATTTACAATATCCCGAGTAAGCAGGAATTGGCGTATTAATGTCACTTTGTTCTGAACCTTACCAATTAACGATGTGCAGCGCAAGAACGGTGTTGCCGATCGAATAACTCAGTTCTGCAGAACCCAAAAACCTATTTTTCTGAACGCATAATGCCTGACTAAGTGCCGAAACAATCGAACTTACAGTAAATAACGCCACCTTGAAAATACTAAATTAAAATACCGTAATATTGCCTTTAGAAAATCTATAAAGTGGTATATGTTCAGAAGAAAAAAACGAAAAAAATAGTGTAGAGGTGATAACTGAACGTTTTGCTAAGCAAATCGGTACAGTATGATCTGTGTTTCGTTTCTGTATAATGCCAGTTAATAATTAAACATTTTATCACATAGACTTTTCTGATTTATGCGTCCCTTCTTTTAAGTCTATAGTTAATGAAAATGTTATAGTTAAAATCAATTTTAGATATTGCGGAAGACGGGTTCTTACGACAAAAGTTGCAGACTTGCTTAGTCCTGTTTAAAAACTCTAAATACATTTTAAGTATTATCAAAGACTGGGATGAACCAGATTAAACGGAAGTTAAAGTATATTATTATGGTATATGAAAATGTTTAGTGGGTTTTCTGTGGTATTGGATATGCTTTATAGGAAAAAAAAGTACATTCAAAATATGTCTACGTTTAAAACGTGTTTGAAGTGTTTCATCTGTTCATAGTCCTTATTGAATTCAGGTATCTAGGAAGTTATCTGATCAGTAAAGCGTAGGGGTACCTCAGCTGTCCGCGGGAACTTTTACCTTGTTATTGGGTATTCTTCAGCGCTTGTTTACACCCGGACAATAGCAGCTTTGTTATTAGAAAAGTCTCAGTCACTGATCTGGGTATTAAGCGGCAGGAACTAAATCTGATTCTTAGGTCTTTGCTTAATGTAGGCCTACACCATGCAAGGACCAAACGGCTCAGTTTGATATTTTTAGCAGAGAGTTCTGTATAGTACAGTAGTTAACAACTCTATAGATTTCCCTGGTTTGGACAATTTAATGTATTTCTATGTACTGTAAATAGATGTTATATTGGTTTCATTTGCCTTTTATTATCAGAAAACAATATAGAACAGACATAGGAATATTTTTTTTTGAAGACATGTTCTGGAGTTTGCAAATGAATTAGTTTACGTGTTGTATTGCAATATACAGTATGTATACCCGTTTTACCATCCTACAGATGTCCCGGCTTAATGTTACGATGATAAGAACAACTCCCATTATGCAGTTATATAGAGACAAAATGTCGATCATCATTGTACACCAAAGCCCCCTTTCCTCTCTGGAGAAGGATCAGATATCTTTGTCCCGTCCATTGTCCTGTTTCCGTACAGCCTTCGACTGAAAACAGTTCTCTACCTGTGCAGATTCTGTGTTTGTAGCTTCTTGCTAATGTATATCGTGCAGTTGTTTATTTGGGTTAGTAAAGCTGTGGAAATGTGATTTTAGGTGTAATGTGGGCAGCATGTGTGCTTTCCTAGGCTACCTGAAGTTTTACATCTAATAGTTTACAGATGTCTCTTGGCAATTTCTCCTCTCTTTTTGCCCTCGAAGCCAGTATACTGCTCTTTTTAAGCAAAGGGAAACTCAGACTTCTGGATCTTGTAAAATTGTTTGTTTGTGTTACGTCAAAACCCCAAAAGCTGTATCAGTCAGTAATCCTATCTCCTGGTCAGGTTAATTATACTTCTGATTTATTTTTTAAAAATACATAAACTTATGCAAGACTTGATTTCTCTTCACCCCGCCTTTTGAAAGTTTATTTACACTGGACTTATTTATTTAAGATATTCACATTTTAACCACTTTTAGTACAAACAGAACAGGAAATTTCCAACTTTTTGTCAACACTGTCTTTGTTGTAAAACAGGTCACAAAAAGATAATAGCATGTGGCTTTTGAATTTTCTAAACGTAAACTTGTTTGAAAGCATATTCTGAAATTTCTCCTGCATAAGATGAGCTGTGGAACCCCTGATGCTTCACTGTAAAACATGTAGTTGTACTGCTAAGGTATAATTAATGGCATCCACGCCCTTGTCTGAAATATTTTATATCAATTTACTCCGCTTTAAAGATAGTTTTCAAGTAATATAAACATTGTAAATAATGTAAAACTACAGTCCATATATCATTGAAAGATAAATGTTATAAATTTAATATTCCACACTACTGGGCTAATCAGTACTGATGTTTTGTAAAAACTGAATTTACTGTAAATTTCAGCGCTGACTGCAAATTGTAATATACTAGTGGGACATGGAAGTTTGTACGTACATGTTAATAGGGCTCATTAAACACAGATTAAAGAACTGTAACTCAGGTCATCACAGAAATAAGATATAAGATATAGTTTAAAATTGAAATGCATCTGAAAAAAATTAAGTACTGGTTGCCTTCAATTAAAAATGCATCTGTTTCAGAACGGATTTTGCTGACCACCTGCAATATGAAGAGTTCGTTGAAAATTACACCTGACGCGCAGGTAATAATTCAATACAGATGGGTTGTCTTTCTTTGTTCAGAATAATCTTGGGTAAACTACACCTACGTGTCAGACTGTCAGAAATAATAACGTTTCTTAACGCAAACATTATATCAAAGAATGAGAAAAACATATGGCTGAAAATGTACATGTACTGTATATATTTTTTACTCCCCCACAAAAATAAAATACCTGCATTGAAATTGCTAATCTCTGATTGGTTTTTTTAGTTGAAAGCTTCTGATATTAAGATATGAAGTTTCAGACTGGCATGGATTCAAATCACCCTGAAATTTGCCATGTGATCTGAAGCACATTTAAAAAGTGCACAGTTCAGGCCAGGGTTTTTGTTGAGTGATAATTAATGTGGAATGGTTTGTAGAAACTGTAACACAGCACTACATTAAATTAAAAATAATATATAGATAACAATGATACATAATACAGGGGAAAGTGTAATGTAAAACCTCTGTATGTCTATTTTATTTTGTTATTATGGTTAAACAACAATCGAAAGATGTTACATTTTACACACTTAAAAACACAATTTCTTAACCGGCTGCTAAAAAAATCTGATGGGCAGTGATAACAGTGGTGAAAAAGTGTAAGTGAAAAGGAGCATCAGTGAGCACCAGTGCAAGCCAATTAGATGGCTTGAGAGGTGAACTCAGGAACATTTTGAGAGCTGGAACATTATCTCTCTGCTTCCACGAACCATTGACTGACCATTGATTTTTGATAAGAGGGTTTAGATTAGAACAGTCAGGCCATTTACAAATGAAATGAACATGATTTATTTATCATCTTTCCAGATGATTAGGGAGAGCTTTCAGCTGCCTTACTCCACAACTCTGGAACTTGCTCCCTGTCAATCTGAGAATGTAAACTCTTACAGTTTTCAACTCTAGACTAAAAAGACTTATATATTTTGTCAGGCTTTTAATTAGTGTTTGCCTTTTCTCATTTTTCCATGTTTTTTTATCTCTATCATTATTGCTGTTCAATGCTATTTGGCTTTTTTACCCAGTTAAGTGCCCCAAACACTGTTGGTGTATGTGGGCACTAAAATAAATTTGACCAAGATGGCAGTCTGCCATTTCTTCTAAAGAAATACAAATCGGTATCAATGGGTAACATTCTTTGATTATTCAGTCAGAAGACACACAAATGAATAATCCTACGATTTTTGCATAGAGTGTTAATAAGAACTTTTTGGAGAAAGCCGACTACTAAACTACTAAAAGAAAAAATCTTAAAGCCATTGGAAAAGCTGTGGCCCTTGCTACAACTATGGGCTAAAGAAATCCTACAGGATTTTTATGTGAGGCTTCAGTTTTTCATGATGTGTTTATAGTGCTGTCCTGTATTTTGACAATCTTTAACAAAAGCAATGGTAGCCATAAAAGAAACCAAAGTTAGGAACAGAGCTAAATAATTTACTTCAGGACATGTAAGAATTCCCGAATACAACACTGTGTAGTGGCAAGCTTGTTTTGAATACAACTTCCCGGCACATAATTTCATTTACATCCTCCCTTGCCTCACAGGGGTTATGACCCCATGCATTAATTAAAATCAGGCCTTGATTAGCCTGTCAGCTTCACCTGTAATTATAGCTTTCAGTTTCAATCATTCACTGGAAGTTCTGTGAGTTCTAACTACCCTGCTTTTTAACTAGATGGTGAAAGATTTCCTTCTGCAATCGCCATGCTCTATTTGAGATCCTATAGAAACCACAAAACTTACCAGTGGTAATGGAAATACAATAACAATAGGATAAGTAGGAGACTGTTGTTTCTTGTTCGTTCACAAGCAAAAAGGCATAATTACTCTGATTTAAATAATCATCCACGAAATATGATCTTAATACCCTGCTGTATGGTTTTCCAGTCTTTGAAAAGGTTCTAGTCTTGTTCCAGGGCTAAGTTGGGCCTCCAGCCATTTCTTTTGTGTAGTTTGTACAAACTGTACTTCAACTGCATTTCGCAAGAGCACTCCTGAGGATTGCTGCTTTTAACAGATTTAAATAGATGTTTACACATCATTGACTGTGTAGTTCTCCCCTTAAATTTTGGTTAACCTTTCTTTACAAGCATATATTTTTACCTTTTTCTTCAGCTTAAAAAAGATTTTTTCAAGAAGCAATACAAACAATTAGCTTTTGCCGACATAGAAATGAAGCTATTTTATTATTATTTTTAATTTTTCTATTTCTTTTCTATACAGAATCACCAGTTGAAGCAAAAACTGATGTTCCAATTCTAAGGCCTGGAATGGAAAAGGGAATGTTGCTATCAAGGCCTTCCAACACAGAGGAAGGTGCATCTCAAGCATGATTTTGGCCTTTTCCAGATTTACAGTAGTTAAGCTTGCTGTGTTTTGTGGTCGAGGGGACCAGTATGCTCCTGGAAGATACATATCCCTGCGTGGTGCTTGTGTGCTGGGCTGCTGCTCACAGACTCAGGGCTTGGGAAACTTCTCAGCTTGACTTCTAACTGCAGCGTAAAAATTCAAGGCAAACACTGTGAGTAAACTGCTAAATCATGTCTTAGATCCCTTCTGCTCTCCCGGATTCCTCTCTGAAATGTTTAACCAGGACATTTTTCTGTGTGTATGTCAAAAGTTTTAAATTGTCCCAATAAAGGATGCCCTAGGCGTTTTTCCTCTCCCTGAACCCATTCTGAGTGATATTACTGTACTTAATTTTCCTTATGGCTTTATTGTCTTAATTATGTTATTGAATATATAGTAATAAGTTTAGTTGCACATTTATGTAAATTTACAGTAAAGTAGTCTTGCCAGCACTAGTTCACGTTTATGAATCCACAATAATTAACTGTGATTTCTAACATTCAAGTAAAGTCTTGTTTGTTTTGCAAAATTGACACTGATTTCTAGTACTCCACGTCTGTGGCTTTCATTTGTGACCATTCTTCTGAGTCCAGTTTGGGAAACTGACTGCCCTTTTAAAGGCATATACAGTACAGTATGTTGAGCTCAGTGTGTGTGTGCTGCTGCTGCTTCTGTTTGTGTTTACTAGGTCCAATGAGTCATGAGGACTTTCCAAGTGTAAATACCTTGTTTGCCTAACCCCTGACATAGGGCTGGACATTGGCTGCTGATGGAAGATGAAGTAATGGGAAAGGGGCAGTGGGGCACTGCGTGGGAACTAGAGGAACAAAGCTAGGTAAGGCCACCTGTGCTGGATAACAGGGCTAATGTAAAGAACATTAGCAGATCTCCGCCTCTCAGCAGTAGCAGCTATTTAGCCCATAAATCTGATCCCCCCTATCGAGTCGTGACAGCTCCAACCACCCCCCTCTCCCAATCCTCTGTGCCCCTTCCCTATCTCCTGGTGGCTGAAGTTATTTCAGACCAAGTTGAGAGTCCTGACAAAGCATGGTCAGGGCCACATCTTGGATCATAAAAGTGGTGACAGCAGCAGGGCGAGAGTCTTATAGCCCTTTATATGGTTGGGAAAAGCAATAGGTTGTTTAATTTGCCCCGGTTTAAGCCCCCATGAAGAATTAATGGAATTCTACCCAGTTCCGTGGCACTGTGATAAATGACAAAGGGGCAGAAGAGCAAAAGCTAGCTTTTCACCTGTCTAACGCTTTCCCTCACAACTGCCAGTTTACCAAGATAATGCAGCCGGGTGGGAAGGGCACAGCTACAATACAGTACCTATTGATGTGATTTCCTTCTGACTATGAACATTTCAGGGAAACTTTAAGATTATACCAGAGGAAACAATTACAGACATTAATTCTAGAATATACATGAGAATTCTCAGTCTTTTTTGTTTTTTTGTGTTTGTTCATGGGATTATTTGCTCTTTATGTAGGTTATTACTTACTATTCTGTTATTATTCCTATTTTTCCAACCCACTCACTGTGTCTGGTAAGCATATAAATAACAATAGAAAAGAACGATTTGCATGACTTATTTTAAATAATTAATTTAATGATGATAGAAATCCAAATGGTAAAAACATGCTTTACCCATCAGAGACTCCTGATTTATTGGGCTGATTGGGTGTTTGCCTGGCCAGATCAGAGCATTTGGGCACGGTCGCCTGTTGACACGTAGTATTTTGTTCTGGGTAAAGTTTAAACAAGACTTATCACACCCCTGACACCATCAGAAGGCAGGACTGATTTAAGAGTATTGCTTTCTCGCGCCTTTCTAAAATGCCTCCTACTTTCAAAACTGTTCCAGTTCCCACTGCACTGTCAAAATGCTAGGCAGAGGAGTTTGCTTTAAGTAGGAGAAAAATTCAGTAAATAGGCAAAAAAAACTCCTGCCTGTAGAATCATGTACTAATGTTGAACATATATGCTGAACTATCCAGCTTTAGGTGCTATAAAATACTTTTTGTAATATTCCAAATATATATTATATTAAATATATACAGTAAATATTCCTCTTACATCTAAAAAATTCACTGGAATATATCTGTAAAACATGAAAAGGAATTGAAATCTCGCAAGTAAGGCCCCTGGGAATTCGTTTTCACAAGAAGGATAGTGCTATGTAAATACCTCACTTATCGTTCATTAAAAGAACAATGGCTTCCAGCGACAAGTCTCTTAATTCAAAGACAAATATGAACCTTCTTGTGTGGTTATAGTTAATTGCAATTGAAAGTAATCGTTTATCAGTGGGTGGTAAGTGCAACTGTTATTAAGCGAGTCAGTAGTTAACATCCAGAGCAAAAACTAGCTGAGTATCTGAGGCAGCATAATGGATTTTAAGATGGAATGTCCTCTGATTAATCACACAGTGTTTCAGGGATTTATGAAATACCACTAACAGACAGAAGCATTAGATGTTTCTTTATGTGCTGTGTAACCTGCTGTACCTTGATACAATTTATACTCATTTCCTCTAAGGTGCTGTAAATTCCTGAACTTTTATCTCCTTTTTATTTATTTCCTTTTATTGCGTGGTTTAGATCTGGAGATAGCACAAATCTCTTTCCTTCTCAGGTTTGGCTTTCTGGCAGACTGAGGTTCATTTTGGGCATACAGTTAGGGCATCTGCGGGGAAAAAAATGCATTCCTCCTCCTAAGAAGACTAATTGCTCTAGCTGAACTGACATCCCACTTTCCCAATGGCAATGGATCACAGCCTCTGTGAATATGGTACAAGCAGAAGCTCCTTATTGCATCAGTGCCGAAAACTTAATTAATACTCAAATTAATTCTGAAATTGCAGTCTGTAGACATTGAAGTCAATGTTTACACACTGGAATTAATAATTAGTTACATGTCAGGAAATGATAAGTCCGGATAAGTGGAAGATGCCCAAATTGTTGTGCTGTAATTAGTGGAGTACCTCATGGATCTGTATTAGGACCACAGCTAATATATTGACAAACTATATCCTGATATTGTTGAAATTAACTCTGTTTTGCAGATGATAACAATCTAGGTTGATCAAATACTGTTAATCCAGAACTGAGCTAACATAGACATTTAATATAGACAAAAGATGACAAACCGGCATTTAACATGTTTCTCGTATCTTTATAAATAATGCTCACAACAGCTTTCCCCACCTGTCAGAGTCCTTAATCTTTGGTTTTCAAACCAGAATAAACAGGATTTTCAGAAATTTCTTCTACCATTAAAGGTTACTCAGCTGAAGGAATTTCATAGAAACATCCAAGTTGCAAGCTTTTTCTTGAAAGATTTCCATTCAAGAACTTTGGTTC